>NW_018108211.1:0-13386 GCF_000183805.2 Loa loa
GCGAATACTGCATTACCTCCATTTTTGCTGGTAGTATTTAAGAATTTTCGCACATTATCAGATCTCTTTGTGACGAGTTTCTTGGGCTTTTTTTTCAAAGTTTTTGCTATAAAAACATTAACTTTAGCTCCGTTTATTTTACTTTATTGAATAGATGCTACTCAAAATATTTTAGATATATTTTTAATTGCTGAAGTTTTGTGGTGCTTGCCATATTCTGATGCATCTAATATAAGTTTAGGATTATTTGGCGGAGCTGGTGTAGGAAAAACTGTGCTGATTATGGAACTGATCAATAATGTCGCCAAAGCGCACGGTGGTTATTCAGTGTTTGCGGGTGTTGGTGAACGCACTCGAGAGGGTAACGATTTGTATCACGAAATGATTGAAGGTGGGGTCATCGATTTGAAAGGCAAAAATTCGAAGGTTAGTCTGTTTTTTACGGTTATTTTTTTGTATCATGCGATATGGTTTCCAGTGATAAAGACAATCTCAGTAATCAATAGATAAAAAAGTTTAAAAAACCAAGTTATTTGGTTTGTTAAAAAAAGTTGTTGAATTCAAAGTAAGATTTAAAGCTGCAACCTCCTTTTAAGGAAAAATTTTTCGCAAAATGTTTCACTTAGACCCAGTTTCTCGAAACGCCATGACAAAGTTGACGTTTGAAGTTCTGAATTGAATTATAAGGAAGTTTAAAGTTTTGTTGCTTATACGATGCAGCTCAAGAAACTGTCCACTATTTATGTTTTTCAGTCACTATTACTTTTCAAATTTAGGTCATTGTTCTTACTGCTATGGTGTTAGTACTGAGCTATTTTAATATTTCATATTGCTTCTGATACATCCTAGAAAGTTAATCTTTGCCTTTTTTTTCGTACATGTCAGTTTTATAAATTTGAATGGAGGATGTATAAAAACAGGTATTCATCGGCTGCCGTTGTTGATTTCTTTGGGAGTCGTTTCAGAAGAATACATGGATCTGATCGCAATTAAAAACAGGAAACAATATTTAATAACTCATTTGTAAATATTTTTCAAGGTATCTCTTGTATATGGCCAAATGAATGAACCACCTGGAGCAAGAGCACGAGTTTGTTTAACTGGTCTGACAGTTGCTGAATATTTCCGTGACCAAGAAGGACAAGATGTATTGCTTTTCATCGATAATATTTTCCGATTTACGCAAGCTGGTTCCGAAGTTTCAGCGTTGCTTGGGCGAATTCCATCCGCTGTGGGTTATCAGCCAACTTTAGCAACGGATATGGGTGGCATGCAGGAGCGAATCACTACAACCAAAAAGGTTTATTCACTTTTTTGCTGGCAAGTTTTGAGTAGTAGTACAGACTGCTGGTAATGGTTCGGATAGTATGTTAGAAGCTGCAAAATTTTTGAAAATTAGCTTCAGTTTAATTTAACTAAAATTTTTCAATATTTGTGGTATGATATTTAACATTATCAGCTTGAAATATGCGCAGTTTTACTTTCGGGCTTTTTTAGTATCTTTAAGGGCTTGGTTGATATACAGATAATATGGTTGATAAGCTAGAAATTAGTCCCGACTTTTTTTAGGGTTCAATTACATCAGTGCAAGCTATTTATGTACCTGCTGATGATTTAACAGATCCGGCCCCAGCAACCACATTTGCTCACTTAGATGCTACAACTGTCTTATCCCGAGGTATTGCTGAACTAGCCATTTATCCTGCCGTAGACCCGCTCGATTCAACATCTCGCATCATGGATCCTAATATTGTTGGGCAAAAACATTATGATATTGCTCGTGGTGTACAAAAGATTTTACAGGCAACTTTCTTCACTTTTCTTAATTCTAAACCATCTAATTTGTAGGGTACTTCGTAAATCATCTGTTAAGCTCCTAATATTGATTATTATTTTTACTGACGACAATTCAAATATTTAAAACCTCAATTTTAATTTCATTTTGTCGAAATATAGTTTAAAGAGATACGGAAGATTTTTGTAAGATACGAAAGTTTTTGGCATCTATGGACAATGGACAAAACACTCAGTACTGTTTCTAAAAAACAGTGGATTAAGACGCCATAAGCAGTAGAGTTTTCATAATAAATTTCAGAAATATTTATATGATTGATTTATGTTTTCCTGGATAAGATTTGGTTTATTACATAAGAGTTCTGAAATATGTCACTTATCACGCAGGATTACAAATCGTTGCAAGATATTATCGCCATTCTTGGCATGGATGAACTGTCAGAAGAGGATAAGCTGGTGGTATCGAGAGCTCGGAAAATTCAGAAATTTTTGTCGCAGCCATTCCAGGTTGCTGAAGTATTCACCGGACACAAAGGAAAATTTGTGACTCTCGAAGAGACGATCAAGGGATTTGAACTTATTTTAAAAGGTAGGACTTCTGCGGTTATTTGAAATAATTATCTCGTTCAGAAAGTGATTAGTCATTACCTGATGATTTTATTTTTGCTTTTGGCTTCTGAAATCAGTTTTGCAAGCCATTCTGTTTCAGTAATCGATTAATTTTGAAGGATTTTTCGGGTTATGATACCCGTATATGTTAAAGGGATATATGGAGACCTAACCAATGGAAAATACAGTTAACCTTAAATTTACTTGTTCTTAACTGAAGTGATTGGGATAAATTCTACCATAATAATTTGATTCTCAGTGCTTGCTTCTCGATTTTACTGAGTTAGTGGCGCTAGCGGAATACATTGATTCCAGACTTTCCTTGAAATATTCTCCATTAAGGATCTGAATGTCTTTCAACCATATTTTGTGCACTGTTTACTTTGGTGTTATCAGAGATTTTCTATGGTGCTACTTCATGCTCACTAATTTCTAATCCGTCTCTTCTCGACCAACTGATCTCTTATGCGCGTGTTTCTGAGTAACTGATTTGGTTTTTGAGCAGTTACTGCTGTCGCAATGATTCAATAGGGCGGATACTACTTTATAGTTATGACGTTTGCATTACGGCTCACGTAATTAGTCTTATTTATGTAACGTGATTGAAAGAAAATTTTATTCCATTCCAGGTGAGATGGATCATTTGCCGGAAGTGGCATTTTATATGCAAGGTGGGATCGATGATGTAGTCGTAAAAGCTGAAGAACTGGCTAAGCAGAATATATGAAGTGCCAATGATTACACTGGATATTACCTGGTACTGAGTAACTAATAGTGGATTTTCGTCATCTGAACTTCAACAAATTTCGTTTGTGTTGTAAAAGCTTGTGCTATTATTGTAAGCTTTAGGAAATATTACAGAGTATTTTACTGTTATATATACTAGCCGAACCTTTTTTTTGTTGCATAATGATTCGTGTACACAGTGCCTCACTTCTGTGATATTTAACAGCTGTTTCGGTGCACTAGCCTATTGATTTCATAAGGGAATCAGAATTTGTCATTTTTTCGAATCATTTTAAGAAATAAATCAAGCACTAGAATTGCATGTTTAGTTTCGACTCCGAAGTGTCTCCATTTTATGCATGTTTGAAAAGTGTCGGCTCTGCTGTAGAGTAAAATTGTTAGAACCAATTTTTCTCCTTTTTCGAATTAATTCTAATCAGTTTATCTGACTAAAAGTATTACAAGCACACACTGTGATTGAGTTCTTTTATTTGTCTTTTCAGAATGATAGAAGAGGGAGGAACGAAAATAGGTTTATAGCGCATCAGTTTACTTTTTTCTATGAAAAAGGTCCATGTCCCACTTAATTCATCATGAGATGTATTGAAAAATCTCTTATCGATTTCTCAGAAGATGCAGGTGTCTGACAATAAGCAATTTGCTTACAACCGTTAAGGAACATTAAGTGAAGGTTTTTCACCTGCTACTCGTGTTATGGTCTCATTTTGAGGTTAATCCATGTCTACTGCAGATGAATGAAGATTTCCTGTTGGTGATATTCTATTTCTAGGCCTAAATTACACCACATATGAGCAAAGATTTGTATTTCTCTAAAAATTTTGTGGTTCGTTCCGGTGTTCCATGGCTTTACAACTTTGAACTTCTGATCGCCATGAACAACCTTGGGGTATAAATCTCGAATCCCATAAAATGATTTAAACCAACGAGATGAAATTTTATGATGGTAGCATCCATTATAAAGTTGTCAATTGTACTGATTCACGAAAAGTTACCCTATGATCTCACCGTATATCAGATGGCGATAATTTCACTTGGGGCGAAGATTGTGATCCTGTAATGTTAGTATAATTTTTAGTGGTGATTGGTGCAGTCAAAGTTGAAGAGAAGGAATCAGAAGGAAGGGCCTTGTAATCAGCACTGTGCGTTGAGCCGCAGCGAAATCGCAGTTGCTCCGATGTGTCAGGAAGATGAGCAAGTGGCGCAAGCATCCGATATAGAAATTTCAGCCTTAGTTGGGTGGTTGGCAACGAATAGTGATGGTATACACGACACGGATATTGTTGAGTATTGTTCGAGACTGGGTGCTAGAAACTACAATTTCATAAATTATCCAGTTGGTGGTATGAAACGGTCGTCATGGCGTCCTGAAAAGTTGGTGCTTTTAATGCGTATATTTTGCAACTTTAGAGGATACGGGAATGAAAGCTCAGTGTTTACCAAATAATTTACTGACAACACTAAACCATAGGAAACCTAACAAATAACATATTATCTGAAACAGCATCAATTTATCTGAATCTTCAGTTAATTTAGATTAGCTATCATGATGATTTGTGTTATTTAACCTAGTTTAGTAGAATTAGCTTCAACTTTTGTTTGGGGAATTTTTATACTGATGTTGTAATAAATAAAGCAGTGAATAATACTGGAAAGTGGAATTATTTGGAGATTTAGGTGGTTGTCTTCCTCCGGCTTATAGTCTCTCAAAATTTGATAACTGCTGACAGGGGGTAGTAATTTAGATAATGGTATTTGAAATTTATTTGCAAAATGAAGAGTGGAATATAGCGTGATATTTTTTTAGAGACGGCGCTCCACCTCCAATAGATCTTCCGGATTTGCAACTCGATGTTAAATTATGGGGGACATATGTTATAGGACGGATATCGGACTGGATAGATTGCGATGCGAACGAAACTTGGTTGGCAGATTTATCATGCGTTGAAATTGAAAAGGTTGGTGAAAAATCCGTTGGTTTTAATTTTCTTTTTTGCATTTGTTCGAATAATTGATTTTTTAATAGTAGTTCCTTTAATAAAACGCTCTGGCGAATAACGAAAAAAGATAAAGCTTTTAATATTTTGATATATACATCATGCTGAATCAATCTAAGTTAACATTCAAAGCATAATCATTTATTAAGATTTAATGATCCCATTCCAGTGAGGCCATCAGTTTTCATTTCCTCGTTGTCGTTAGAAGCACGCAGCTGAAGTGATTTGTATTAGTTCTTTTTTTCTAGTGTTGAAAAATTATCGTATGCAAATTGATTCTCAGAGGACATGATTTTTAGGCCTGCTAAAATGTAAAGCCATTTTTAAAAAATCTGGATGTACAACATATAGAACTCAACATCATTATTATATGTAGTCTTGTTTTAATCGAAAGCAAATTAATGGATTTTTTTAGCAGATGTCTTTTTGAAACAGCTGCAGCAATAAAAACCATTCATGTTTCGAGCAGAATTATTAACTCTAACGTTTACAATTGCAATTCATTCAGTTATTTGTTTAAGGAACTTAATTATATGACTTACATGCCATTGCATGTATTAACGTTGGAACTAAAACATCGTGATTCACCAAAATTGGCAGAAATATTAACAAAGTGGATGTGGACGCGGAATATGACTTACAGGTCGTAATTAATGCTCAAATCCATTTTCTTATATTTGAGATCATTCACTCTTGCAGATTGAAGTAGTTTTAGTTGTCGAAATTACATCTTTTTCAATACCTCATTTACTAAAAAAAGTAATAGTTTTCTGAGATAGGCTATGTCCGGCTTAACTGATAATGAAGTATGCATGTTATAGATGTAGCAAATGTTTTATTATCCCGCTGTGATACTATTAACACACACTCCCGCAGAGAAAATATGGAAAAAAGAATCTTCCTTCTGTAGAATAAAATGGTTAAATGATTAAAAATGGTTTCAAGTGACACCATAACAAATTGATTTGAATGTAATGATTAACATTGTAGTGTTTGGGTATTTATGCCAACTGATGAAAATCTTCTTCCTGTCGTGGACTGTGGACAAGATACTCGTGATATTTGGAGAATATGGGCTGATTTCCGGAGTCTCTGCACGAATTATCCGATGCAGAAGTTAGCTGTTGGATTAAGATTATGTCCTAATCTAGCCGATGAATTCCTGGAACCACGGCTGTATAAGCGCTGGCACGCTGAGCCGCTATGCTCATTTTGTATTGAAACATCCATTTTCACATCTAGTGGACAGTACGGCAAATGTACGCTGTCACCGTATGCTTTCCTCTGTTCTGTTTCAATTTTCATTTTTATTTTTCTGTGGTCTTTTCTTCTTTTTTGAATGATTTGAGTGCTTATATATAAAATTCGTATGTAGGTTCATAAATAGATGGAGAGAAGATTCTATTTAGATGAGATGCCAAGTTATAGATCGCTCTTCCTATATCTTTCTAGTATGAACGGTGGCTTCTCGAAGCGTTTACTGTATTGTTAGATTTCAGGGACATAACCCGAAAACTTCATCATGTTATTGCCATGCAATTCGCTTTTTTAAAATATCGTTAGAACAAAGGGATAGCTTTTATCATTTTTGTAGATTGGATGAAAATTCTGAAAAAAGGAACCTTGATATTTGCAGAGCACATTACCGTTTATTAATGGACTTATTCGTGTCAGTGGTGCAGCGACCGCTAATACACTGCAGTACCTCTGAACAAGTTGATGAGCATCTTCGACTGCAGTACGTAAATATGATCAAACAACTGATACAGGAAAAAGCAATTCAGTCAAAAGAGGCTGCCCTTGCTGGCAATGACGATAATGTTTTATTTGAATATCTTGGACATCGAGAGTATATCGATACTTTACAGGTATATGTTGGATTCTTTCCTTTCATAATAGTTTACATCACTTGAAATATGTTTAAGATTTAAATGGAAAATTGGTGAATCTGCACGGAGTAGTTTTATTCCAAGATTGAGAAAGGATGTCGGAATGGTAAAACTGGATTTTCTTTCAGATGCCTCTGCAACCATTAGCGGAAAATCTTGATTCGGGTACTTACGCAATTTTTGAAGAGGATTCGGTGAAATATGATATATATCGTGAAGCGATATGTTATGCTGTTGAGGATCTCGTTAAAATAATTAGTGAGGAGCGAAACATCGTTGTGTATCTTTTAGGAGCAGGGCGAGGGCCCCTGGTAAGCTTTACATTCATTTAAGAGTGAATAGTAAACTTACATTCTTTCTTTTTAAAGAACATTAGGGAATAAATTGTTATCAAATGATTGGTTTCGTTGCGAGCTTATTTTTATAGAGAGTTATGCAGTCGTACCAGCGCATGAGATACTTTACGTTGAATGACGTATACTCCCATACTTTTATTTGATATTTGTGTCGTCTTTCTGGTTAAATAACAATTATTCATAGATGCAAATGATAATTGAAGCTGAAGAATTATTCAATGCAAAAAGTTGTAATCGCCGCGAATTGCTGAGGCTTGAACTCTATTCAATGGAGAAAAATGCACATGCCGTCGTTACTTTGCAATTTAGAAACAAACACCAGTTGGTCCTTGTTTTGCAAAAATGAAGCATGCGATTATTGTTGCTTTTGCACATTTACCGCTCATAATTAGGGTCTTCTGTATTCCCTCGTTTTTCTCCCGAAAAATTTTTTTCTTTTTCGGTTGATGCTCATCCGACAATTTCGTAAATCATTTACAATTAACCCAAATAAATCTCTTTGTTGCTTTTTTCAAGAAAGCGTGATAAATTTGGAACTTTTCAATTAGACTAACTTATTTTATGTCATTCGGAATTCTGAGAAATGCCATTTCCTTCAGTCAATATTGATATCTTATCGGTTATATATACTAACAGATTTCCAGCTGGAAGAATCGAGTACGAATTATTGAGGGCGATATGCGAAAGTTGAGTGAAAAAGTCAGAGCTGGTCAATTGCCATCTCCAGATTTAGTTGTTTCGGAATTGCTGGGATCTTTTGGTGATAATGAACTGTCTCCTGAATGTCTCGATAGTATTACGGATATTTTGCGCCCAACTACTATCAGTATTCCTCAACAGTATACCAGTTACATCGGTGAGGTTTTGTTTACACTGTCCTGAAGTCCTAATAACTGGCTTTATCAAGTTACCTGAGGAGTATCAGTATTTTTTCCATTCTTATTTATTTCAATTTTATCATCTCTTTTCTGGAATTATTGATTTGTGGATTGAATGGAACTGCTTGTTGAAAATTGCTTACTGACGAATATAATGTGGAGGGATCGATGTAAATTATATTTGGTATTAATAACTTCAGTCGCTAAATCATCAAACATCTTTAGCGAATTCCTGTGAATTGGATAGCACTAACTATTTAGGCCCTGATGGTCAGAATAATGGTACTTTGCATGCATTAACTAAGCAGTATTAATACCTTTTTGGTATTTATACATAACTAAGTTTTTTTCATGTTTAAATTCTTTTTTTTCAATTGCTTTTCAGCTCCCATTCAGTCGGTTCGTTTACATCAAAAAGTACTGTGCTGTTCAGGTGTTACAAAATATTTTGAGCGTGGTTTTCCTGGCCGTGGACGATTGGAACCCATTAAATTACAAGATGGCACTTACGCATTACCGTACGTCTATTCATAATTGATTATTTTAGCGAATGATTGTGTTTGGCTAAAGCGAAATGTAATACTGAGAGGTGTTTTAGTAGAAAGAGAATATGAACTGTACCTGTTCCTTGTTCTAGATCTTAGAATGTTATTTGTACAGTACTGAAGGAGGAATTTCTTTCTCTTATTTGATCAGCGCGATTTCTGATAGTTCAACTGTTAATTTCTACCCATCAATGTGAATTTTGAGACGGCGTTTTGAATGAAATGTAGTCATAACATAATCTCTACGTAAGATTGCCAAATAAAGATTGATTTAAGATTGATTCTCAATTTCTTTTCTATCAGTAGTGCATTGTAGGATTACAATGTAGTTTAAAATAATAACTGATAAAAGTTCATTTGCTGCTTCACATATTTTTCTTCTTGGTAAGAAACTGGTACCAAATTTGTGAATAGAGCAAGAAGTTGTGGGCGATGACTACAGCAGAAAGTTTAGGAACTAGAAAGAAATTAAGTGAAGGTATATCTAGTTGGAAGATAAAGTCGGCACGACTCCTATATTGATTAAAAAATGGTATTTATCTTCAACTGCTTTTTTCAGTGAATGCCCGGAAGCTTCGCAATTCGATGAAATATATGTAGTTTGCATGCGTTCTGTTTGTGAGCTTGCAAAGCCCAAAGCTGTTTTCAATTTCGAGCATCCAAATTTTGAACGAAAATCAAATGCCCGGAGTGCATGCATTCAATTCGCAGTTGATATGCAGTCGGAGGTTAAATGTTTTATAATCATTAATTGCGAAATTCTTTTTTAAATAACCAGTAGTTTTAAATACATAAATTTCCTGAAACTGCTATTTTTCATCCGTTAATGCGCTTCTTTTATTAATATATTAGGAGTATTTCAGCCTTAGTTACTTGTACTCGTAACAGTAAATATGAACTGTTATTTTCTACCCGTCAATGTGAATTTTGGGACGGCGTTTTGAATGAAAAATGCAGTCATAACATAATCTCCACAGCCAATTTATAAAACGACGTTATTCATGCCTGATACTTTATATTTCTACGTAAGATTGCCAAGTAGTTACGTCCCGCATTCGAAATGCTCTTACGATCATATGTTAGTCGTGTGATATTGGAAGCATACTGTATTATAAAGCTGATAGTTTAAGTGATTTTATGGTCAAAAGTGATACTCAAAATGGCGATATATTTTCATTACAGTGATCTTTTTCAGTTAATGGGATTCGCAGGCTACTTTACTGCACGACTTTATAGAAATTGCCAGTTGAGCATTGTTCCACAGACGCACACAAAAGGTTTAGTCAGTTGGTTCCCAGCTCTTATACCACTTCGAAATCTTTATCGCTTACAGAAGGGTACTGAAGTAAGTTTCTATTTGACTTTTAGCTGAATTGTAACTTAAAGGTACCAAAAATAATCTTCCCTATTGGATAGTTTGTGTATTACTTTCCAGAAAAATGATTAGGAAAAACAATTTTCACACATCATACAAACATATATATTTAATGTATTTAATGGATGAATTATTTTAGGTCATCTTTCATGTTGAACGGAAAATTGATATGCAAGGTGTTTGGTACGAATGGTTTTGCGAATTCCAGGTGTTTCCTTTCCTGATTATCATTTTTAAATTTCCAAAAACTAAAAAAGTTGTGTTATTTGCATTCATCATTCTCCTAAGCAATAGCGTTTTGTAATCCGCTGTTTATAGGATACCGATGGAAAAGTCAGAACGACACCTTTGCAAAATAAGGATGGTATGAGTTATTTCATGCGCTTATAAGTATCTGATTTATCGACTGATAAATGTGTGCATGTCGGGTGATGTTTCCGCTATTTTGGACGAATTGTCAGTGTTGAATTCTTGTCATATTTCTGTTCAGGCATTTGAGAGTTGTGATTCCATGTTGATGGCTTTTGAAACGTTGAATTGTATCGACTTGTTGTTGTTGCTTTCGTATTTCTTGCTATTTTAAAAAATAAGTTGTTACTGCGGGCGGACCGTAATGTTTTATGAAGAGAGTTGCTTGTTATATAGCTGATCCAAAATTTGATTCTCACAGACATGAATTTTGCTAGCAAATGATTATCAGCTTTGTCCATTGTGCACATGGTTGAGATGGATCTATTATGTTCAAGACAAGTAAAAGGTTTTCTTTGAACTAAAGATTTTAATGCTGCAATTAATTGTTAATTGTTGCTTTGTTCATGTGATCTTTATTGCCTTCCAGCAGGAATGTTTCTTCCTCAGAGGTTTTACAGGTATGCTTCGAAAAAAAGTCACTGTTTTTTGTCCTTCTGTGAAAGTAACACATTGGTTGTCTAATCTATTTTGCTATTGTTTTATGATTTTATTATACTCCACTTTAATCTGTTAAATTGATTCAACAAAGTTCGAAACTATTGTTCTTTTTAAAAATTTGTTTTCAACGTGGAGAATGAATAGTTTTTTTGTTAGCTTTTTTCTTTGGAGAACACAGCGAAGAGAAGGTTTCTGGGAGTTTCCTAAGTACTTATTTAATTGCATATTTTTGACATAAATTTTAGTTGTGTGTGGCTCATTGATATATATATATATATATTTTTTTTTGTGTTGGAAGAAATTATAATGATTTGGAAATAATTTTCAGGCACTAAAGTCTCGAGAGTAGGCGATGTTAAATGAAAGTTTTCACAGCGGATTTAAGTGAGGTGTTACTTGCTGAACACCGTGACGAAGGAGAAACTGATTATTTAGCAAGGGAATTATCACAAATTGTCAAAGTATCATTTCAGTTGCTTAAGTTGAGAGATGAAAGATGTGATTAGGGGAAATGCATATTAAAATTTCAGAAATTTCATTTCCGAATAAAGGAGACTGTTTTGGTGGAAACAGTAAACATTGGATTCTTTTTGTTGTTCCAATTGGCCAGCTCTTTTTCAATTTTTTTCTTAATCGGAAGGGTTGTTCGGTTAGGCCGGGTCTCAGTTTTATTTCTATGCAATGGGTTAATTCGTAGAGCTATTTTATCTGAAATGTATTCTCGTTTTTGTTTGATCAGATGAATGTTTTTTAGGATTTATTAGGTACGCGGTTCTGGATTTCTTATTGGAATTACTACCCGCTTCTAGCAGGTACTTTGTATTACGCTGTCACGTTCTTGTCAGGTAAAGGTTCTTGAATGTGCCATAGTTCTGGATATTATCCTGTGGACTTTGATTCTTTTCGTATTGAGAATCAAATATTGTAGACTTACTGACCTTTTTTTTCAAGTTTGAATAAGTTGTATGTTAGTGCTTAAAAATTATTCCGGAAAATCTTAATCAACTGAGCGTTCTCGATTTTTTGTTGATTTTAATGTTTCATATCATATCGAATTTATAGTGTAGAAGATACCTTTACATCAACTGTTAGAGCCTTTGCTGTAAATGATATCATTTAAAATGGATTTTCGTACAGTTCACGTAATGGACTTTAATGAAAAATGAATCGAATAGTTTGCACTTCTTCAAATTTATAGCAGTGCAAACAGTTGGTGAAGAATATACTGCGCTTTTACCACTGGTATCAGTTCGACAGCATAAAGTACCAGTCTTCACTCGTCGTTTAATTTTTATCCTTTCATTTTCTGTGGCACCATTACTGATTGAAAAAATCCTCGAGAAAATTGAAGGCAGTTTGAAAAATTCATTGACTACCAACGAAACTCTTTTTTTTGATAGGAAGCAAAGAAATCTTCGCAAAACTCTGCTTAACTCTGTTATCTCGATCAGGTCACTTATTTTAAGATCAGTCGTTTATGATTCATTTGTATAAAAAGAAAGTATATCCAGCAAAAGTGTATTAAGCTTTTATATTAAGCAAAATTTCATGTATATAATGAATTGTCTTGATTTTGAGCTTCAAGATAATTTGTAGGAAACAGAATTAGCCAACAATTGTATCATTTCCAGGTGTATTGGTATTCCAGTGTTGCATCGTTTGAATTTAGCATTGTTTTACTTATTTGGAACCTATTATTATATTTCAAAGCGTCTAATCGGTTTGCAATACGTTTCATTTCGAGCACAGTCAAATTATCAGGTGCCTTTCGTAGACCACTGATTCAAATTTATTCACTGAAGAACTGACTTTGTACTACTTGCCATATGAAAAGTAACCATCCACGAAATCAAATTTTTGGAATAAACTGAGGTTAGAAACTTGAAAAATTACTTCGCGCTGTTTAATTTGATGGCAGAAATAAGTGGTGTAATTTCATTCTCATTTTAAAAACTCATTTTCAGAAATGTGGAGCTTTAGAAAAACCGAATCCCTACTGCTAATCGTACTCGAAGTTCAAATACTTGAATATCATGCGGAATTTGTTAAGAAGGTTTTGCAGGCTTTATCGTATTTCCGTTTTTTTGGAGCAATAAACATTGCACAACTTGTTTCAAGTGCAGCAATTTGGATTCGAGACAGACGGAGAAAACAGCGTAGTGAGGAAGCAACTGCTGGATTCAGACAAATATCTGAATCTGGAATATCGGAAGTGGCGGACGAATTGGTAAATTACTTTGCGTATCATTTTTTTTTGTTCTTTTCTTTTTTTGTTTTTTGTTCTTTTCGT
>NW_018108211.1:13652-20395 GCF_000183805.2 Loa loa
GGTAGTATTCAATTTTTATCTACACATAATAAATTTTGCTAAATTTATTTTTAATAATTTGATTAAAAAATCGGGATATTTGTTATTTTTCGTGAAAGAAAATTAAAATCCGGCTGGAAAACTTCCTGTTTCTCGTCGAAAATCGCTATTTCCATAAATGTAACCATCCATGTTTACTACAAATGCTTGTACGACATTTTTTAGCTTTGAAGTTACTGTCATATTTTGATTTCGTTCATTGACCAAATTTGTTATAATTTCCTAAATATTTTATAATTTATTAATTATTAATTAAATAATATAGTAATGGTGAAGAGATGAATCATATTATAATTTCATTTATTTCCTAAATTCTATTGTAATTCGACTTCTCCAAGAAAAAAGAAACCAATGCTGAAATTCAGTAATCATCTTAACGGCAGTCATCGAAAATTATCGATTTCTAAGAAGTAGGACTATAAAAAACCATATTTGGCGTGCATTTATTATACATTTCATGATTAAGTAGTTTCACTTGATATCATAAGGTTTGTTGTTAGGCAGGTTTTGTTGTTAACTTGTCACTTGTTTTAACGATTGTTTTTATAGCTTGCATACAATTCATTCCGGTGTTCACTTTGTTGGAAGTACAATAAGCCACCTATTTGTATTCCTTGCGGACATTTGTTCTGTTGGAATTGCATTTCAAAGCATATACAATTTGCTATCACTGATAGGGTGTTAACATTTTGTCCACACTGTCGAGAAGAATTTCATCAAAGTCGAGTAGTTCCGCTATTGAATTTATAATTGGTGTGACATTTTTTAATTTTTGAATTTTTTTGTTTATTGTGGGAAAAATTACTTATTTTCTATGCATCATATGCTCACGATTAGATTTCACTTTTAAAAAGGATGAAGAAACTGGTTTTTATCAGTATTGTTCCCAAAAAATTCTCCTCTTTTAGTCTACTTCCTATTAATCTTTTTCAGATAGTAATTATGAATGTTTCCGCTGTGATTTTAAGAAAATTATTGTGCGGAAATGCAAAATGGGTATTTGGAAAAGGAATTTTTCGATTTTCATCATTGGTTAAATCAAAATTAGAAAATAAATATTACCCAGTAATCTACGTCGCTGGTATCCAGCCAACTGGAGTTCCACATCTGGGTAATTATTTTGGCTTCATCCAGCACTGGATCAATTTACAAAATGTTTGTTTTTACTGCTTCCACTAATATTTTTTAATACAAACTCGGCCAGTTCATTTGTGATTTATTCCCTTATATTGGCTTGGGCTGGTTAGGTCGATTACATAACTTCTACAGAGGTTATTAGTTTATAGTGTTTAGAATGTCACAAAAGCACTGCCCTTATGAGTAAATTCATAAAATGCACGCAAATAGCACACTTTCTTCAGGATAGCCACTCGAAACGAATGTATCTTTCTGTTGCTGATTATCATGCGATTTCGATGGGCTTCATTGATCCTCTCGAAGTAAGCTAACTGATGCTTTCCGGTTTTCGCTGAAAGGGTTACATGCAAACTGCTTTTATTAAGTTTTTAGATAACGTAAAATCTAACATTTTCATGAGCAGTGTAGTGAATCAAGGAAATCTTTAAGAATATTCCTTTGATATATTTAAATTTTTGATAAATGAAGTGGACTACATGTACTCCTCTCTCTAAAATTTAGCTAGTTATTTGCCTTTTTTGAATCCTGTTTCATATTTCCCACTGGATTGCTAGAACTGCCGTAGCAGTTATGGCATCTTTAATCGCTTATGCTTGCCTATAAAACCGTATAAACTTCAAACTATTCATATCGGTAAAGGATTTTATTTGTAGATGAGAAATAACATTTTAAAAATGGCTGCAAGTCTATTAGCTTGTGGACTGGATCCGGAAAAGACGATTTTGTTCCAGCAGAGCAGAGTGGCCGATCATGCTAACTTGATGTATATACTGGGAAGTTTGCAGACAGTTGCTAGACTTACTCGAATGCCACAGTATAAGGATAAAGCTGCTGTGTTCGTTTTTGTCTTTTTCAATGCCACAATATACGGATAACAGCTATAAGTTTAATTTTCATTCTAACCGATCATGCTTGGCTTGCTCCAATTCTCGTTGCAGGTACAAAAAAGTACACTGTAACTTGCATCTGAAGAAAAAATTAGCATCTTATGTTTGTACTATTTTTCATTAGACTCTATGGTATGTAATTGTGCATGTGGACACATTTTTTTGAAAAATTCACTTTTTTTTTGAAAATTTCATAGTCTCTTTAATTGTAGTTATGGAATTTAGTAACATATGGCTTATCTAGCTATAACAACTATTAATTGAACTTGTTGCTAATTAGGGTTCCAAAAAAACGTTATCTTCCAAAAAAAGGAAATTTCGTTTGTTGATTTTTTGTTGAAAAAGTCATCTATTTGTTTGCTTGAATTTTGTTTCACTGCAGATTCAAACACGGTGATATTCCTGTGAATCTGCAATTATATCCTATTCTGCAAGCAGCTGATGTATTACTGTATAAAGGAACTCATGTACCAGTTGGCGAAGACCAGACTCAACATCTGCTTTTGATGAGAGATTTGGCTGTCAAATGCAATGCTGTTCTTCATTGTGACTTCTTTCCAATTCCAGTTCAGGTTGAATTTAATTCTTTTGTCTTTAGGATGAATGATTAGGCTCACAGCTGAAGTTATTTTATATTTCGGTAAAAGAGTCAGGAAGACATTCGTCACATCACGGAAATTATGAAAATTATTCAGTGTTGATTTCTTTTCCCAAATATTGCAGTAGATCTTAAACCGCAATTTTTATTTCATTTACAGATTCATGATAGAACTTTACAAAGGTTTTTTGATGTCCTGCAATACAGGTGAAATTTCAGGTGAACGCTAGATGTGCACGTTTAAAGAGCTTACAAAACTCGACAAGAAAAATGAGTAAATCGGTGGGTAATGATCGATCTCGTATTCTAATCAGCGACACAAAACAAATAATTGCCGAAAAGTGTGCAAAAGCTTTGAGTGATTCGCAATCCAACATTACTTATGAACCGGAAAAGCGTCCTGCAATCAGTAATTTAGTGAGTTTTGCCCTCACTTCTGAAAATGTATTCGGATAAGACTCGTTCTGAAAGCCTTGTGAAGAACAAAAAAACTGCTTTAAGAGTGATCCAATTCTCAGGATGCCTGACTACCGATATCAGAGATTTACGAGTCTATCCGCCATCTGATAACACATACTGCATTGCACCGCTACCTTGCTGGAAGTGACAAAATTTTATGCTACGTCGATCACTTTTTTTTTTTTCTTTATTGAACTTATGCATTGCAGGTAATTCTCTATGCTTTAGCGACTGGTCTAACTGTCGAAAATGTAATCGATGAATGCGCCAGTTTGAATACGAAAGAATTCAAATCATGTTTGGCAGAAAAAATTGATACCCTTATTGCGCCATTTCGAGAGAAATATGAAAGTCTACTTCAAGAGCCGCAGTTAGTTCGAGATATTCTAATGTTTGGTACTCAAAGAGCCGAAGAAAAGGCGCAAGAAACGATGGAAGAATTGAGGGAGTTGTTAGGTTTTAATTTATTCCACCCACTAAATAGCTTTCACCATTATAGTGAGAGTGTAACTGTATAAAGTTGACCATGACTATTATACTACATCATTGAATCTTCTATGCCCTATTGTTTATACAACAGTGTTAGGACAACTGAAATGTTTAGTTTTCCATTAAAGCTCCTTAAATTGTCACTGGTGTTGGTTTTTTTTTTAAATCTGTGGTTTGCATGTTTTATATTGCTTTACTACATTTATTTTTAGTAAATTCATGCTATTTATAGCTTAAAAACATAAATTTCTTCACAAAAGACTCTTTGAAGGAAGTCTCTCACCTCATTTTGTGGAAGTATCAGCAATTAAATAGTGCAGAGACAATATGCCACGATTAGGATGATTAAAGATGGGAGGTTTCGTAGCACTGTCACTAAATGACCGCTCCACAGTAGCTATCGGAAAAAACCGAAGGAAATTGTAGCACGTCCAAACAGCTAAATACATCTGGTAAGATGATTTCTACGCAATTTCCTCTCTGTATCAAGAAATCTAATCTTTTATATAAATTTCTCTTGCAGCTGTGAAATTATTATCGGTTTTGTAAAGACCTTAAATGGAGCTATTCTCTTATCATAAACCCAACCAACTCATGAGCAATATAAAAGCGCCAATAAACGCATTCTTGGCATTCTAAAATAAATCTTCTTTGTCGAGGATCAAATTAACGCCTGCTTCGTCTCGCTCAACTTGACGATTGATTGTCCGTTTAAAAGGACCGGATCCCACTGTTTTACCTCATTTCATTATCAAATACTATTGCATTGTAATAGTTACTATATTTACTGAATAAACCTTTCCCTTGTTAACACATGGAAACGGAACTTTCCCGACAATAGCATAGCCTGCCGGAAAAGCCGAGAAAAAGTTTGTAATTCGTTAAAACAATCAAAGTATGTGCATCACAAATCGTATCTTGAATATTGTCTTGTTTAGATCATTTTTCGATATGTGACTCATTGCACAGAAATTACAATTAAATTTTCAATTGCACTACGTAGGTCAGGTGATGAATCATTTGTTCAATTCCTGTAATATTGTGGTAAAGGACAGCCGGCTGGTAACCAAACTACTCGTAATCTTTGGTCCTTATTGAACAACTGGATGACAACTCAGCTTATGTACATTGATAGGCATATTGTAGAGATATCTAATCTGATAAGCATGCTTATATCCAATGGTACATTTTTAGAATTTTTAGATTTCTGTTAAGGATCGCATTTCTTTGTTTTAGAATTCCTCTGTCTGACCGAAATCAGAACAAAGGATTTTGTGACTGAAACCATTTGTTCTTAACATAAATTAACTAGAATGTGTAGATTTCTCTTGTAGCTGTGAGAATAATGTCAATTGGTAATGATTGTTCCCCTTCACACATTCTTTATATAAACCATAAGAAGTTCTAACATTCATTCATTGTTAGACCCATCAGTCGACACTCACTTTCACACAACGCACTCTTGATTTATTTCCTTCCACTTCCCTAATTACTCCTTACAAATTTCTCCCATTGTTCTACTGGTATTAATCAGGACGTCATTCTACTGTAATTGGAACTAGTTTGAACTCATTTCTACTGTATTTGATATCCGGACGACAATAAAGGATAAACTGTTGTACGTTTTGAACACACAACAATACCGTACTCTGTAAGTCATTCCTTTAAAACTTAGCTGTTTCTATAACCAACAAAAACAATATCCCTCACCTTCTTACTCTTTTTTTTTCACGACATAGCCACTGAATAGAGTATCCTATGGTTGCTCTGATAAACTTCACAGATGAAATTAGTGTGTGAGTGTGTGAGCCATAATTTGGTAGGTCTTCAATTGTATCGTACCTTCGAAAAGTTAAACGTTGGTTTTTTGGATGAGTTTCCGTCCTACTTGTCCCCTCTTGCTCACTTTTCGTCTTCTTTACTCGAACTTATACATCTACAAATGCTATTTGAAAAACAAATAATGAAAATTATTATTAAGTGCGGGAAGAAATTCTTGTTCGCTCCCAAAAAGAAGTAGTTCTCTCCACCGATAGGTTAATGTGATGATCTTTAATCTAAACTGTGGAAGATTCAGGAAGCATAGTTTGAAATGACTGATAGAAGAGGAAATAGCGTAATCCGCGAAACTTACTATTTTCTTCTCTCTGTCTCTCTCTTCTTTCCTTCTTCCCAATATCAAAAGATATTTGCGCCGCCTACATTTGAACACATACAGACTTTCTGCTCAATTATCGCTTTATAGGATACATTAGCATATTTTAAAATATATTGGCTTAATAAAATTTCGTTTGGAGAACTAGCTGTTTTTTTTTCCTGCAATAGCAGATATGCATTGAGAAGAAAAACTGCATGAATTGCACCTACCAGCAAAAAAAAAAAACTTAATGCTGATAGGTGGGAGAAGTGGTGATGTATTGATAATGGTGTAGCTATTTTAGGAGGATATGTGCATGTGGTTTGCTTCAGATAAATATTGAAATTTAAATTTTAAAATAAATTGTATGAAGAATGTACGGTTTTGTATGTGCGTATATCTACGGAGACACTTTTGAGGTCAATTGTTCCCTCCAGTAATGTTCACATTTCTTAACGATAACGAATCATTTGGTTTTTAAAAATAACAAAATGCTGATGAACTTATGTCACACAAAAATAGGCGGTAGGCGCTTTTTTTCCTTTTAACTTCAGAAAATAGAAAAAAGGGAACGATGATAATTTGAATGATATGAAGAGAGTTGTCCATTATCAGAAGAATTTTTAAGAAATGCTGAGAAGAATTCACGTATACTGTGAATGGAATGAAGAAGTTGTATCCTTGCATAAGTGTAATGTTGGTCATTTAATGTAAGTAGAGACTAATGGCCTGTATCAGTCTGATGAGGTGCTGTTATTTCAACTGGATTTATTTTGAATCTCGAATTTTACACAAAAGAGAAAACAATTTTGGGAAAAGCAGAACTGGGTAATAGTAATAGTAATAGTAATAGTAGTAATAGTGGTAATAATAATAATGATTTAATAATAATAATAATAATAATAATAATAATAATAATAA
The DNA here is from genome assembly GCF_000183805.2 of Loa loa. Classification (NCBI taxonomy): domain Eukaryota; kingdom Metazoa; phylum Nematoda; class Chromadorea; order Rhabditida; family Onchocercidae; genus Loa; species Loa loa. The sequence goes on from NW_018108211.1 coordinate 20,320, forward strand.
TAATAATAATAATAATAATAATAATAATAATAATAATAATAATAATAATAATAATAATAATAATAATGACAGACAA
>NW_018108211.1:20535-24422 GCF_000183805.2 Loa loa
AATAATAATAATATATTAATAATAATAATAATAATAATAATAATAATAATAATAATAATAATAATAATAATAATAATAATAATAATAATAATAATAATAATAATAATAATAGTAATAATAATAATAATAATAATAATAATAATAATAGCAGCAATATAGCAATAGCAATAGATCTATTTTCCGTCAAATGATCCCTAGTAGAATGAGCAAAAAACAGAGAGAAAAGAACTTAAGACTTCCGAACTCTTATTCTTGCATTAATTCCAATGAGCCGAATCCAATTTCATTAATCCTTCAAGGTAAGTTCAGATCAATAATTATTATATCATTCAGTCATTAACCGGTAATAGAATCCTCGAAACTAGTGTTCCATATACTACTCAGTCATAGACTGTTAATTATATACCAATGAATCAAGATTCCTTAAGGCGTACTTGTTCAATCGTATAAATTTGTAGATTGGAAGCTCACTTCTCATTACTAATTCCTTCCCATTAAACGAAGGTATTCATTCCTAATTATTTAATCCTGCAAATTATTCAACTGGTCTATTTTTTTCAGTTCAACGAGTATTAAATAATGATTGCAATTTCCGAAAACAACAGTGTTTATTGTTGATTGGTTGATATCTGGTTGTGATTAAATGGTGGAGTCTTTGATTCATTTCACTTCAAGATGTGTCATCTATCTGATGACAATTATTATGTTCGGTATCACAACAGTTACCATCAATCAGAGCATCCTTGCCATCATTTATTTCATCCTTTTCAGCACTTATTGCATCATTTTTCAAGTAATCTCTTCTCTTTTCAATTAATTTGAAGTCATTTACCACAACCTCATTTTTATCCCTTCATTAGCAATATCGCATGTAAGGCTAAATTAACAAGTACTAAGGGATGATCAAAACCTATTAATTGGTGTTATTTGTCAAAATACCGATGTGTTGAGCTAAGAGCTAAAAAGTTGAGATTTGATGAGCCTAAGAGCTAAGAGATTGAGATTTGATGAGCCTAAGAGCTAAGAGGTTGAGATTTGATGAGGCTAAGAGCTAAGAGGTTTTTGATTGGTCCGCTACACTCATGTTACGCTATCCTAATTTCCAGACATCGATGACTTTTTTCCTGCACCGTAGTACTTTTTTCTGGTATATGTTGATCGCATTAACATTAACTCATCTGGTTCTGTTGATCGATCGATATATTGCAAAATATGAAGTTGATAGTAACGACATTCTTCTTGGTCCATTAGCTACCGAGTACCGAGGTAATATTTCACCAAAATCATCTGTTACCTTATCTTAGTAAGAAAAGGTGAATGATCACGGCACACGTGGAAGTTTTGCTGCTTCACTTGGGTTTCGATCAGAGTTCAAAGTAATCCAAAACCAATTATATTTCTTTTAAAAGAGTTATTGAACTGTTTTTATTGGGTGGTTCTTCAATTAGGTTCTTTTCAAAAGCAAATTTTGTGGCCATGTTTAGTCATCACTGAAAGAGAGTTTTGTTGTGTTATTTTTTTCTTTAGTGCTGCCAAATATTGTGGGGCGCTATGTGACCGTTTCCATGTTATTTGTGCTAACCGCTCTGTGCGCTTTCGTAGATCTCACTTCGCTGAACTACAAAGGTATTCCTATCAGAAATTATTCATCAAAGTTTTTATCGATATATGCTAACTTTCTGCTTAATTGCGCAACATCTGAACCACGAACTTTGCGTTTTCTTTCCCAGTTAAATTGCTACCACTTTGTTCTACGTTGATGCGAGATTTTGGACGAATATTACTGATTACTTGTATAAGATTGAGCGATATTTCGTGCGCACTTTCACTTGCATTTTGCGCCATCCACAGAGTAAGTTTGCTAAAGACTTTAAAAACAATGTTTAATTAGTACAAAATATTATGCCGTAGAATTTCATGTCCAAGCCTTTCCTAGGTCACCTTATTTTTGATCTGAAATAACAGGTTCATTCTAGACATATGCTTCATATCACTTGACTTATACCGTTTCATTTACTTCTAGATTCCGTCTTGGTATTTCAATATTCTTTCCAAACGATAAACAGTTGAGATATATCCTTACCCAAAGTTCATTTTCATTGAAATAAACGGAAATTTGATTGTAGGTATCACTCGCTGCCTTACCTATGCTCCTTGTCGCAGTACTACTATTCATTCCACTGCCAGCAAGTATCAAAAGGGTCGCTTGTTTCTTTATTACCTATTATGTGTTAGTTGTTACGATATTTAAGTTGATATTTGATGCATATGAAGGATTCATTCATTATCCGGATTTCTGCAACACTCCTCATTTGACAAAATGGTTGTATTGGATCGGACTGATTTCAGATAATCCCAGACCGGCTCTGGTTTGTCTTTTAAAACGCCACTTCAAATAACTTCAACCATTCCTTACCATAATATTTCCTATGGTGAATGAACGTTTTTTCCAATAATGTTCATAAGCACTCTGTAATGAACTACATTTATTACTCATAAAGAAGGTAATCCTATATTCAGGCTCCGGTAGTTTGTATATGTACTCTTACTGTACGGTCTTCTCTTCAACATATTAAAAAAATGTATACGATGCATTATAAGAAAGTACTACCAATTTTGCCATTTCCGGACGTGGATTGCACTAATGCCGATAAAGGAACCATTTATTTTGTCAAATTTTATGCAAATTTTATCCTGTACAAATTTGGTTATGAGGTAAATAACATCTGAACGCAAGTAAGAAGTAACTAAGACCAATCTTCATAATCCCCGCCGGATCATCTATTTGTTGTGTGCTGGAGATCAGGTAGGAAAAGTTGCGGGGTTGAAAAAAAAGAAAATGGAACTCGAAATCACCTAACTCTCATCAATTCATAGAGAATATTTAGACTCTGAAATTACTTTAATTTACAGAGCATGATAAGCATGTCGATCGGTTAAAGTTAATTACTTCAACTAGCCAATACATTCTTACGGAAGAAAACTAGAATTGGGAGGTTATGGTAAAGAGTAGCTAAGTTCAATACATCAGCAGATTAAATATCTAGCTAATTAGAAAATAATGCCAATGCATTAGAAAAAGTAGAAGTTCATTATAGAGTTGATTATGTTATTTCAGATTTTACTTCTAGAATATTTGAACTTTAGATGTATATGACTCTCGTCCTTCTCTCAGCAGTAGTAGCTTCAAACATTATCTCGCTGTTATCAGTGACGAACTTGGTGATTTGCTTGCTAATGGATCGATGGCGTGTTCGACGTATATTCTTGATTTTTGTCTGCTATCACTTGGTCGTCCTCATCTACTCGTTGCTTGCATACATTGGTCCTATGCCTGGTGAATGTCATTACGGTAAGGATGGACTACATTAATCTGTAAATATTCAGATAAATTAAATTATGCAATCGTGGTATAACTTGGTGAAAGGGCACGACCACTTTCTGATCGCTAGCATCTGATTTTACCTAACATGTTCATTTTCTGTAGTGTTGTGATTGTCGTGGAAGTCGTTTTTATCGAAGATATGCTGTTGGTTGGCACCGATGAATAATTTGTGTGGGAAGCTTCTTTGTTTAGGAATAATTATTCTTAGATGTAATAAAGCAGGTGTCGACGGATAATACAGGTAAAGTCGCTCACTGGGTTTGTAGGTCCTAGCAGGAATATTTTTTGAAAAGAATTCGGAAGCGATATTCGACAAGGGGCAATAACAATGCGACTGGTCAAAAGGTCATTTTCTATAGTGTTGTTGTTGTTGTCATAAAAGTTGCTTTGTCGAACAAGTTGTGTTGTTGATTGACACCGACGAATCAAAGTATTTCTACATGGAGCCACAAACCAGTTCCTGTTCATAGAGTGAGAATGGTTATAATATTCCCATAAAGCA
>NW_018108211.1:24526-33582 GCF_000183805.2 Loa loa
ACCACTTTCTGATCGCTAGCATCTGATTTTACCTAACATGTTCATTTTCTGTAGTGTTGTGATTGTCGTGGAAGTCGTTTTTATCGAAGATATGCTGTTGGTTGGCACCGATGAATAATTTGTGTGGGAAGCTTCTTTGTTTAGGAATAATTATTCTTAGATGTAATAAAGCAGGTGTCGACGGATAATACAGGTAAAGTCGCTCACTGGGTTTGTAGGTCCTAGCAGGAATATTTTTTGAAAAGAATTCGGAAGCGATATTCGACAAGGGGCAATAACAATGCGACTGGTCAAAAGGTCATTTTCTATAGTGTTGTTGTTGTTGTCATAAAAGTTGCTTTGTCGAACAAGTTGTGTTGTTGATTGACACCGACGAATCAAAGTATTTCTACATGGAGCCACAAACCAGTTCCTGTTCATAGAGTGAGAATGGTTATAATATTCCCATAAAGCATGTATTACCTTTTGATAGATCGGAAGAAAGTTACAATAGAGGAGATCTCTGTTGATTATAGTAATTTGGCATGGGAATATAAGCTTGGTTAATATATTGGATCATCTTCAAAAAAGGAACGCTGTCAGCATCACAAAGGGCTTTGTGTTGACAATCCAGATATTGCGGTTAAAATAATAGAGATAAAAAATTTTAACATTGCAAGTAAACTTATCAATTTAAAAGATGGAAGTTGGACAAACGATTCATTACATTAAGATCGGAACATTTACATTACTTTTCCTTATGCAGTGAGTTAATCATTTAAAAATATTAAAATTAAAAAACTCTTATAGATCATATCCATATCGTTGTTTTTCCTTAAAATCCTCAAATCTTCCTTGAAATATTATTTAGATAGGTAAGAACTAATTTCAAATCGGGAAACTATGGAAGCCCTGGTCTGTGTAAGTTCTGTTGTTTAGTTCTCTATGCATGTATACAGTTTTGAGCCAACTTCAGGGTTACCTATACATCCCGATTATGCTCCGTATTTTGCTTTTATTAATAATGGACAGTATACGGCTGGTTCACAGGGGAAATCATCACATGCTATTTATTGTTATTTCCTCAACGTTGGTATCTCCATCATACAGTACTACAATTTCAAAATTGAGGTATACCTGCGGGGATAATTTTAGATATTTCTCATCAGACTTTAGTGAGCCTGTTTGCGCTGTATTCGGCAATTCAATCCTTTTATTTTTGTTTAAATTTTTGAATAATTCTAGCGTATGGAAGGAAACAATGCTAGTGGTGGGTCAAATGATGGTATTCTGCTGGCGCTTCATCGAAATGAGTCTCTCGAATATAATCCTACGCCTCATTTCTTCCCTGCTCACATCAAGCTAGTAACATTACATTATATTTGTAACTTTACAAGACTTTAATATTCATTACTTCAATATGAGTAATTCTAATATATTTTAGGGTATTGGATGAATTGAAGCAGTGCGTATGCTCCTATTATCACTGGATTGTGTTGTTGCTCGTGCTATCAGATGGGATACGTCTCTCATCGCCAGTCTTTTTATCAGCGGTTCTTATTATCCTTGCATTTATTAATCTTTGGCGTGGTGCTGACCTTTACCTTTCACATCCAACTGTTTTTATTCGGAAGTGGCGTTTAATAACAATTTATCTTCTTGCTGCAGTTTTCCTACGTATCGTGGCATTGGTATGATTATTTTTTAATTACATTAAAATCCAAACTACTGTCCTTTTAAAAAGAGCATTTCTCATCTTTATATTAAACGTTGATAATTTAATGATTTTTATTGGCCATTCTAATGACGGCATTTATGTCACTATCAATGTCGATCATCACCAAATTTCTCGGAAGCATTTTTGGATACTTACTGATTGCAAACTTATGTATTAATTATCTGACTACCTTTCCCGGTGATTTATCTTCCGTAGCACTAATGTACAATGGCAACTAGCTTTCTGGGAAAGACATAAAGTTCATGTCGTCAAATTATTTCGCATCGCTAGGTGCTATCCAAAAAAATCACTTGAGAAACTATAAAAAACATAATGTACTTATGTGGAGAAAGTACTTTTTAGGACCGGTTAATTAAATCTACTGTATGGTCCGGTGATATTAGTAACTAAAAAGGAATTGAATATGCTAATGATGTCTTAATTTTTCCAATTTTAGTTAGTATTAAACAGTGACAATTGTTTTCAGATTGGTGATGGGTTAGTAGGTCATTTTTTAATACATGACAAAGCAAAACATTCAATCAGTTATACGTCGTTTCACGTGATGTTATCTTATTTTTCAAATTCTTCCGAGGATACTAGTATATCTTTTCTGTTCCTTCTTACACTAGCTAAGTAAATGAGTTAAACAGTAGTCTGTAGACAAAAGTAGGATATGTGAGAACTTGATAGCAAATCAGTTCAGAAGATGTTTCCCGAAATAATTGTACGCAAAGAATTGGATCATCAGTGATTGTCTGATTGTCTCAGTTTTTTGTTTTTTTTTTTTTTTAACAGTAATTCATTTTTTACTGTATCATGAAATTCTCTTTCACTTTTCCCAGTAACTTCCTTACAGTTTTTTAAGCTTAAAATATTTTTGTGAAAAATTAATTCTTTCAGCACCATATGGAGAATTAAGTACAGATAGCTTTCTGTTTGATGTGGTGACCTTCGCAGCTCTTCTACTCCAACTTCGTTTGATTAGCAGTTGGTATGTAATTTTTTTGTTGTAGTTTGTTTGTGACACAACAATTCTTCCATGCTACAATTAAACGTCACCAAAGTTTTATGACCAAAAGAAGTAGAATGTAGTGATTATAGGCACTTTCAACGGACCGTCATTGATATAAGAGCTGATCGAATTGTATGTTACAGGTAAGTTTTCAGAGTTTCTAAATCCGTTACAAGGTTCTGTTTCTTCATTGGTCATTATTTTTAAAAGAAGTGTAAGATAAGCAGTCACTTGAATCTCTCTGAAATACATCAAGATTGTTGGTTGACATCGGATTTCAACTACTGCTTGCAAATTAGAAGTCAAAACAGCATTTCAGAGGTGTGGTTCTTCAAACACAGTTAATTTACAAAGCGATGACCTATCATCAGCAACAAGATCGCCGTCGCTTGGCGAAAATAAAACGTACAGTAGGAGCAGTAGTGAAGCTCAATCTACCCTTTGGGGAATGGTTTGTTGAGTGTAAGTTTTACCGCTAAGATTGCTCAGCCATTTCAACTGATGACATATCTGTACTGATGGTATAGTATTTGACAATCGCCGCTTATGATACACAGAAATGTTTATTGAAAAGTTCTTTTGAATTTTCTCGTAAAGTTAAATGTTAAATTAGGTTTTTTCCAATCAAGAAAATAAATCTTGGTCCGAAAAAACTTCTAGAGAGATGACTAACTATAATCACTGATCAGATACATTTTCGTTCGTAATTAGTTGGTAGAATGAGTACAATCCAATTTCCCCGGCTATCGAAGTACTTGAAAGACAAAGTCGGAGAGATGCGATGATTTGAAAAAATCCAAACTATTTTCTGATATTTCAGCAATACGTGGATGGAACGAGAATTTATTGCATACGGTGGATTCGGCAAAGGGAAATATGAAGGAAACAACGTTTGACAGTCATTCGTAATGCTTATTTTCATTCTTCAATTTCATTCATGCAGTTTATACGAAGTGAGTTAGTAGTGACTGACGAATTTCTTATGAATGAATCAATAATCCTGCAGTTTACCATTAATGTCATTTTAAAATATTTTTCCTCCTGAAATTACATCAAAATTGACAGATTCTGGCAGTGACTTAGAACTTCGGTTAAACAACAAGCCATTAACTCTTTTACGAACCAAAAAGTCTCACTCCGATAATGTTCATTATGAAAGCAGAATTTTCATTTTGTGACCCCTCCATCTCACACTCATTATTTAACCTAAAGAAAACAAGAAATTACTGTTGTGTGTGAGCTTACTGTATCTTCTTCGATGGCGACTTTTTGACCAAAAGAATTCTCTGCCGCTACTTGTTTTAGTTTCAGGTCTAGGTCAGAAATGAAAACTGGCCAAGATGGTAGGGTAAAAGAGAGCAATAAAGTACAGGTTAATACTTTTGCCAAGAAGTTAAATTTTTCAGTTTGAAGAATTTGTTGCTGAAATTAATCCAAGTTGAGTGTATTTTCACAATAGCAAGGATGTGACACTTGTTGGGCACTGTCAAAACATTTTAATTTCTTTTCACTGTTGTTTTTTCAGACTCCATACATTACGATCTCATTTTTGTTCTCTACATGTGCACTTTGGTTGGCCCGTAAAACACTTAGCTATCGCTACATTCGCTTTGTTATCAATGAAGAAAAGAGACTGCTATTAGAGAAACTCCCAAAGGCATCTTTAATTTGTAGGAATAGAAAATATTTGATGCAGATATTGTAGGAGGGAATCAAAGAATGATGATGAAGTTACTTTCTGAAAGGGAATTTCTTTTGATCGGTTCTTCATTGGCTTTGAAAATTTGTTCAGGATTTTTATCTTATCATTTCAGGAATTAAGTTTGGCTTCACAAAATTCCTTGCGTAAACTTGAGAAATGCAATCTAGGAAATGAAATCTGTTTGGTTACCAGCTCTAGAGATATTATCAAGTAGTTTTTTATTTCTTATTAAAGATTATTATTCTGTATTAATAAATACGTTGATGTTGTGATAGCAATATGCTGTAGTTCGTGGTATATTAGCATGTGGAACACTCGGGAAGTTATAATTAACACTTAATGTGGCGATTAATTCATGGAGTTTTGTTTCAGTTTTTGAGTTAAAATTGAGCTATTGCCACCCAGCATACAATATTAGTTTGCTTACTGTCAAGTTTCACATCTTTTTATGCTAAATATTAAATTAAAGAAGACTTACAGGTATATGAATGAAGTGCATTATCGTTGGTTGAGGTTACCATTAGTGTGGCGTCTACTGGATGCAATTGGAACATTTTGGGTTTGTAATACGGCTTTGTTGTGCTATCTGGTAATTATTGTTGCTCATGGTCAGGCTGCCTGCTTACTTACATTCCCACTTACAATCCTAGTTTTTTTTTGGGGAGCTATCACTGAACGAAAGCATCGTCTACTTTGGACTATTACAATTTTTTATGTACAGGTGATGATGATATATTGTAATTTCAAATTTTTGTAATGTTTTACTTTAAGCTTCTTTAATTCAACACGTCATTTCTTCATATTACACTAGAACGAATAAGATGAAAGTTTCAGCTGAATTTTGACTAGGAGAAGATAGTAATAGTTGCAGATAATGATAATAGTATCACTTTGTTTCAAATATACCTCCCTACCATGGGTATGCAAGGAATGGATGAAATGTGGTAAATGGAGTATGGTGATGATTGGACGATTCGTCGGTATCGCTGACGAACCGATATCTGTGGCTATATTTGTTTTCCTCGTCCTTGCACTCTTCACTCATCGTCATAATATGAGGGCAAGCTGTTTTCTTGCTCTTTGTATAAAATATCCGAATTACTTTCTTAACAATGCTTATTTTTAATAAATATAAATTACTGAAACAAGAAAAGGAATTTGGGTGTCTTTTCTTCGGTATTGTCCGGTAACTCTAATAACATTTCTATCAATCCATTTTTATCTTTGTTTGCTGGTGGAAAACGTTCATGGTTATGGTTTCAGCGAAATGGTTTTTGGTATGCATCGAGTAGGCAGCTACTGCGGAATGAAGGTTTAATCTTGTTGTGTTTCCTAATGAATGAGAAGGAAGATGGGAGCTCTACTCAGCGTTGAAATGTTGTCGTTTTAGTTTACTACAGTATCTGTTTTCATTTACTTCAGCTTCAAAAACATGCAAAATTTCGGTTGATCAGAAAAAAATCACGCTAAAGTAAGCCGTGCTGACGTTTTTTATTTGAAAGATGTTTAGAATAGATAGTTCCTTATCATAACAGAATTACTCTATCCAGAAACTACCTTAAGTGTTTCAATACTAGTCAGTAAATAAGCAAAGACCTAGAGTTAAGAAAATGGATGGGAAAAATGCAAAAAAAAAAATTTTCATCACACATATTAATGTAAAAAATACCGTGGATGTTTGATATACTGATATATGTGATGAAAAATGCGAAGTGCGAAAAAGCGTTTTCGTCATGATAGCTGTAATTCAGACTATAAGAAGTGTTGCTTATGGTCAGTATTATTGGATATCTTAAGATTACGGCAGCGTTCTCCTTCCAACTATTATCCGTGGATGATTTTATCTGATTTACTTGCTCTTATCACGATGATTATTAATTTCTCCAATTTCGATTTGGCACGACGAGATGCATTCACATTATTGGAGAGTAAAAGTAGCTTGCTACCGGATACATTTGTTTACTATTTTATGGCAAGCCTTAGCATGGTAGGATCAAAAAACTAGTAATTTCGATTTTTAAACTTTGCGTAATGATACACCTTATATGCGATGATTATGAAATGATTTGCATGGCACTAGCTTTTTTGATTTGCCTTCTGGCATGAGTTCGAATTTTAAGTTTATGGGGAATTTAATAACTAACCGCGTATTCTAACAAGTTATGATTAGTCTAACTTCGAGTAAGGTTTTGTGATTACCCAGGCTTGAATGCGTTGTACAATCTTCTTCCGTATATTGAACTTTTCCTTATCATAACTCCAGTCCTATAATGCGATCGAGTAGAGGCCCATATACATCCGTTCCATTTATAAAGTCGAAAATCAAAGTGAAATACAGATTAATTATTCCTTTACGTAGAACATTCGAATTATGCACGCTCTATTTTCCAAAGATTTCTGATCAGATTCCTCATCCATCCTTAAAAATACTTTTTTAACGCTTGAAGTATACATCACAGGGTATGAAATGTTCAATTAAATGTATCATTGATATTGTTATTATTTATCAATCTTGAATGATGCATTCAATAGTAATTTTCTCCAATTTTTTTGATTTTTTAGATCATACTTGATCGAATAATTTACCTCAAGCGAGCAATACGAATGAAATTTGTATATTTGGTGATTGAAGTTATCGGAATTCATGTTTACATCCTTACAATATTATTAATTTCACCACAAACGTGAAGTTTTGCAATTTATTAATGAAGCTGTATGAATGCTTGAATCATTTCACCGTCTTGAAGTTTGATCTTAGATTTTATGCAAGACCTTTGACCACTTATTACTCAGTATTCCCTTATCTTTCATTTGTCTGTCACAATCTGTTATGTTCCTAATCCCAACTAATTCTGTATATTTTCCGCCTTCATGTGGTTTTCCTTTACGCATGTCATTCATTCGCAATGCGGTTACAGCGATGAGAATCGTCGGATGACCATCGGTCTATTTATTTGGTACATAGCTCGTGGTATACACATGCTTTCAAGTGCGTTTCAAGTGCGAGATGGCTATCCAAAATTTATCGTTGGTGATGTGATGATGAAATCCAATCCAGTAAGCTGGGCTTTATACGTCGGGTTTGTTTCATATTATTTATTAAGTATCAAGGCAGATGTTAGTAATTAATCAGTACATCACTTAGCTGTACTAGGCATTAACATGAAGAATCTGTCATCTTATAAGATATCGTCCCATAACCTCGGCTTTCCATCTTTTTCCTACGAAAAAGATTGTTAACAAAATAGTTTTCTCTTAATCATTTGTCTTTATGTTCTAAGGCGCTTTTCCATTAACCAGATGTTGCTCACCCATATTTCTTGAAAATGAGGAAGTTAGACTGTGGGGTAAGTTTTTGTGATATTTTTGAAATATGTTAAATTACAGTACTGTGAGGAATATTCTGCTTACCCGTTTTAAAGATATTGTGTCAAATCCATATGCAGGTATCTTCTTCTCTCCTAAGTCATATAGTTTGCATCAGTGAGAAATTTGGATCATATCTTTTGAAGATATTTTTACACCGTCCCAGTCTTTGAAATAGCGACAATTCTTGATTGGACATTTACATCAACAACCTTAACTCTGTTGGATTTCTATATCTTGAAGACAATTAATTATTATTTATATTTCATCAAAGGCATGCGAAAGCTGGAAGCGGTTTGTTCATTTTTCTTTTTCTTCATTTCTATATTAGTTGATATTAAATCGTATATTACTTTACATACTACTAAATTACATGTTTGTATTGTTGTTTTGCTGTTTCACAAGTTAACTTTATCTGAAACAGTTCCTTTTCGTGTTTAATAATTTTATCAAATTTCACCAAGGAATTCCTGTAATCCGTTGCATTCATTTCGGATGATAGTACCATTGCAAGCCAAATCGACCTATCGAAAAATACCTTTAGTGCTAGTATCAAATTTTTCCATCCGGTGCATTGTCTGGTTAAACAATTCCTTAGTTCGAATTCCTCGTTTCTTCACAGCAGTACTTTTTTGGCATGAAATTCCTTGAGACAATCATTATCCAGCTATGATCATTGTTGCTGCTTAATCTTATTGCAGCATCAGGCGTAAATTCTAGATTTCTACGTAGATGGATATACAGGAGATACTATTTGTTCCATCTTTAGGCTGTGCACTGCCATATTCGAATGCTAGTCATACGGTGTAGTAATTTGAACACTGGCTTATAAACATTTTGCTAAAATAAATTTCAGAGGGAATTATTTTCAGTTCTACCCAAGAAAGCGGGCAGAACTAACTTCAGTTCCAGTTAAGGTATTCTTGGGTGGAGGAATACTCTTTGCAGTATTTGTCATTCTTGTTATGTTAATTCTGTTCATATCTGAAAATGTGAGTGTTTTTTTCCTGTGGTGAGAATAGCAGATTCCGTTTAAAAAAGTATCAAATTAAGCGATTTCAAATTGTTAAAGATGTTCAATCAATCAAATATTTTTCATCACTTCCTTGCGTGATTTAAGTGACAAAGTTGCTGCGAGCATATTTAGAGATTTAATAAGTTTGATCTGAAAGACAAAAATGATTTCTTGCAAGTTTCGCTCGCCGATATCCATGCTCATTGTTCGCCTTTCAGTGTTCCAATTGAAAACTGTTTAATTTGGTTGTGTTTATTATTAA
>NW_018108211.1:33791-59574 GCF_000183805.2 Loa loa
GCAGATTCCGTTTAAAAGTATCAAATTAAGCGATTTCAAATTGTTAAAGATGTTCAATCAATCAAATATTTTCATCACTTCCTTGCGTGATTTAAGTGACAAAGTTGCTGCGAGCATATTTAGAGATTTAATAAGTTTGATCTGAAAGACAAAAATGATTTCTTGCAAGTTTCGCTCGCCGATATCCATGCTCATTGTTCGCCTTTCAGTGTTCCAATTGAAAACTGTTTTAATTTTGGTTGTGTTTATTATTAATTATTTTTGTTACTATACATAATTCATTTTTACTGTTCACTATAATCCTAATAATTAAAACAAGTAAAACAGTTCCATTGAAGGTAAAAAAAAATCTATTCGCATTATATATTTTCAGATGTTTGTTGGAATTTTCCTTCCAGTTCAAGTGGTGTTCACGTTGCGGATCGATAAACAACCGGTTGGACCAAAACTTCGTTTTCAAAAATTTGTCATTAATTTTATAACGTTCGCGTAATTTTCATGGTAGCATCTCATGAGTATCTTGATTCTTATGAATTTCGATGCCATATGATTCAGTATTAGTTAAGTAATTCAGTGTTAGTTAAATAAAATTTTTAAATAATTGTTTTTGTCAGTCTATACTTGTTTGCTGCCCAGGTATTGCCACATTGCGTTAAGCGTAGAGTCAGACGAAGTTTAAGTTGAATAATTTTACTTGTAACGGCCAGTGCTTCGATTCGAAGTCACATGCATGGCCTCGAAATATGCAAGGATTTATTCTCTAAATACGTCTTTGCTTATAGCAGTACACTGAAAAAATGAGCACAATCATCGATGAGGGAAACTTCTGTAAGAGGTCATTCTTATCCTTCAGATCAGGCCTATTAAATCTGTAAATATGCTCTCCGCATTTCTGCTACCTAAATCACGCAGGGGTCATTACAAGTAAAATTGCAAGTGAGTTTCATGTTTAAGATCAGATAGTATTTAGATATTATATGAGTGTCATTTGGAAGATTTACCATTGATCAGCGAACAAGAGTACAATTATTTGATCAAATACTTCTCCTTTGACATATATGCGCAAAATTTTATAAAGTCACTCGGTGCGGAAACTATTGTTAAGGTGCTTTCTGTGTTCCTCCCTTATATTTTGATTTTTATTTACAGTTTACCAGTAATTATCTACAGTGACTTGTTGGACGAAAGATGAATTTACAAAGTTTCACTTTCTACTTTATTTTAATTTACAAAACATCAGCTGTTTTGCCTACACTTGTTTGAAAATTGAATTTTGGTATTAAAATTTTTCCTTTTAAATAGACTAATAAACAATTGAAGAAACGGATAAATGTTTTTAGAAAAAGAAAAAGAACAAAAATCGTAATTCTAGGCTACTTTACCGTCTCGAGGTACGGTTCATTATGCTTATCCAGACTGGGAAGCGCAATTAATGCAGTTGGCAAACGAGTCCACAAACGGACTGAAATTGAAATTTCGAATTTATCTGCGAAGAATGCGTATCCAGGAACAGACTGGTATTTTCATAAACTAAAGACATTTTTCGTTTTAATCACTCTGGATATAGAATCCATAGATATAGAATCTAGAATGATTAAAACACTACTTTCGAGTTACTTAAACTTTCAATTCTCAATATTCAAACTCTTGGATCTGTCGGGGAATATTGTAGTCATTGTTTGAAGATGATTAAGATATTGAATCACATCTCTTTCATTGATGATTACGAATCATCTCTTGTCAATCATTATTACGAAGTAATAGAATAAAGAAAGCATTGCAGTGCATTTGGCAGTGTATTTGAACTTCGCTATCTAATTTAGATGGGAATGTGATTCAGTTTGTTTAAGAAACAAAGAATACTCAAGGATTTATTTGGAAAATAATTTTCCTTAATAAATTCAGACAATTTACTGAAAAAAACGGATACAACACCGCTGGAAACTGCTCGTGAATGGGAAATGGAAATAGAGCGACAGGAGTTGAAACATTTTGCAGATGTTAGCATCATCGAATTCACTACCAAAACGCTATTCATTTTTCTAACTCCTACTCATAGCAGTTTCAAATCCTAAATTGCAAGATGTTTAACTTGCTATATTTAGTTCTGACTTCAAAATATTCTATTAAGATATATTAGACGTCTTTCTTATTTAGGTACTTAAATCATCAAACTGCTCAGATATTTTCGAAATAGATATTTCGGAAATAATTCGACCACTGATCACTGTACCCAACGGTGGTCTAATGTATGAAAATCCAACCATCAGTGAAGATCAATTCAATCACCGTTTCGCTTATTTCAATTATTCATTTAAATATATCACAAGGTTAGTTTTTTTTTCTTGATTTGACAATATTCATACGAATAAACATGGAATAGATTGTGTCATCTCTATTTAGGCTGAAGAACTTGCTAACTTATTTATATGTTCCATATTTACAGTGACTCATCTTAGTGCTTTAAGCGTTGAAGAAGAGAGTAGAGAAAAAGTTTGTCGAAGTTTTGAAGATATTAATAGTCTAATATTTGAAATAACCATTCCCCAACAATGTACTATAACTTGCTAGTGTCTGTCGGGAAAAGGTTTACAACAAAGGGCTCTCTCTGCAACGTTTAACCATTGTAACTGAGACTGGTAAAAAAATTGGAAAAGTTAATTTGGATGACTTATCACTTTGGGTATCGAAATATTTATTTTACTAATTTGTATAACAAATCATTTATCTGAGGAATATTCTGAATTCTAGTTAAAACAATTTATAATATTTTTTCTGCTTCGCCGACAGCTGGGATGGAATCAGAATAAGACTTACTTTGCTAATTCGTTCACAATGTGTCAACTTGCTTCGGTAAATTATCTTATTTTCATTGCTAGAAACTTAATTAATTCCAGATTAATGTTAAAACCAGACTGTGCAACTCGTGTAGAGGGAGTTTCGGTACCGCATATTGTTACGTTGGAACAATATGGCGTTAGCCATGATGGTTCGATGATTGGCGCAATGGGCGCACCACGATTTTTATTTTTTGTCTCTAAAGTTTCTTCAAGCTATCTAAGACTTTTGAATATTTCTACTCCGTATGTTATACCTTTTCACTCTGAATAATTTTCTGGTTATTTGATGTTATCCGCTTTAAACTATACTAGAGCAGTGTCTATTTCGGGAATGAAGTTTACAGTTTCAATCGCCAAATCTGTTCTTTCGATCCGTTTAATAGTTAAACTGTCAGTATATTTATCACAGTATGCTTGTAATTCTTCAGCAATACTATACTTTTATTTATTTATTTATTTTTTGACCTACTGAGAACGAGTTGTTTTCAAAAAATAAAAATGAAGAATGTTTTAATTTACCTCAAACGAACTTAAATATTCTATTCTATTGGGATTTAGGTGCAAAATCGCGAAGGGCTTATAGTAATATGGAGTAAAAGTTGAAATTTCCGAAATAACACTCCAAATTTTTAAAGTATTCAATGATTTCAGGTCATTGGTAATGACATTTGCAATGGTGTACTTGCTTAGCTTTAAGCTGCGCGATATACTGATGACAAAGCCATTTGAGCTCACTTTTCGAGAATTGGGTGATCCAAGTCGTTTAATACGACTTTGCGCTAGTATAAGTATAGGTAAGGTCAACTTCAGTGATTATTTGAATTATTGAATGTTTAATGTCAAAAAATTAAAAAAGTGTCAATTGGAAGCCAAATAATATGATTTGAAGATGTATAAGAAAAGAAAAGGTTTAGAAATTATTTTGCAGCTCGTGAGGTGAAATTATATGATTTGGAGCACAATCTGTATGGGAAGCTGATTTATATTTTGCGATCTTCAGAAACATTAATTCATTATACACAGTACAAAATGAAAAATATTATTTGAATGCTGCAACTTTATCATTTGAGTCACTTCTTTAATTATTAAAGTTGAAATTAACTATGAATCACCAATCAATCTTCAACTGCTAATTACTGTTTAACTTGAAATGAAAGAAAATGGATCAACAGTGCCGGGAAATCATATGACGCTCTGGAATAACAACCCACTTATTGCTGAATTTTAGAATTGTTGTCTTTTGTTAAGCGGTATGTTTATATCGCTACCACATTATTTTCTGAGAACCGTTGATTTGACAAGTTTTAAAATTTGTTGATAAAATTAAGAAAGCAGTTCTCGACATGAACTTTGGCTCGAAAACAATTTCCTCATCTGGAATCGACACTTAAAAGCAGTGTAAAGGAAAAAACTGAAAAATCCGTTGCCCTGTTCCAAGGCATGATTTTTTCGTTTCAGACTGAGGCACAAGAAGTTAAAATTTGCATCTGAATATTCTACAATTACTTTCAAAACTTTTCAGTTCTCACACTCTTCCTCTGGCGCAATCATACCACCGCCATTTTTTCTGTACACTGATGTATCACTGTTGATTTCAATAATGGATGGGAAAACTTCCTGGCAGTTAGGTAGACCAGGATTCTTTCTCTTCCACCTTTTCGCGAGTTCTTGTAGATCTTTTCATTTGACTATTAATATCTGACGTGCAATCTTGACCACCTCTTGATGTTCATTTGTATGAAGTCTTTATTATGTGTTGTGTGATATTCTTTTGCTATCGATATGAATGTTATCATCGCATCTCTTTTAGGCTGATTATTTATGATTTTGAAATTCAAAATGGTGCTACTAATTTTTAGAGATATTCTGTTAGACAAGTCTCATCTCATCGTATTTCTGCTTAATCCTAGTGACTAATTTGAGCTTTTTTCTATCTTCATTTCTGTTCCTGTACATGGAATTTTGTTACTGATGAATAAATTAAGAAATTGCTGTATAGGAAGTGATTATCTCAGCCATATAACTTTAAGCCAAGCCGATTTCTATGTTCGGATAATAGAATAGATAATCTGTGTCTAACTATATCTCTTTCCCACTGGATTAAATGAGAAGCTTACTGGAAGTTTATTTGTTTTTATTCAGGAAACATCTTTGGCATTTTTCAGAAAATAATGTGATACCGAAAGTTCATGCCGTAAACAAAGATTATTTACTATCCATTTTATTCTTGATGGATGAAATGAATTATTAATTTCATGGATGTTTCACCATCATTGATTATAATATTTTTATGATTTTCAGAAATTAGGAAATTTGTAAGAAAAGTTAAATTGGGGAGCCTAAAAGTTTGATGTTTTTTTTTAAAAATTAGAGAATACAAAGTTTGGAAGTTTTGAGTTAGGTCCTGCCTTTACAGTTCTTACTTTGACAGTACACTGTGCAGATATTTCAGTTGTAACTCGTGGTATGCGCACACAAGACAGTTCCGTGATAACTCACGAAAAATTTCTCAAATATTTACTAGATTTGACTTTTGTCTCTAAGTCGTAACTGCCTTAATTAACCGGAAAACTTTTACCAATTTTTCGATCAGGTTCAAGAATAAAGTAGTGTTAAGGTCGGTACAATCAGCAAGTATTACAACAGTATCTAAACTGGGAGTAAAGTTTACTTTAATTACCGAATTAGATTCTATGTATTGCTGATTCTTTCTTTTATCTTCACATTGTTTTCAGTTCAATAATTTCGAATTTCAGGGCCAATGAAGCATGCTTTTCACGAAGATTCTGCAGGGAATGCCTGTTCAAACTGTCAAATTATGCAATTTAAAGTAGAAATTCGCAACGCCAAAGTTAGACTTCAATTCTTATAATAGCTCCTTGCCATTTCATCGTCTGCCTTTTTTGCGTTCACACGCAAAATCCTCGCGAGAAGCGAATATCGCGCGATGTCCTCGTATTTGATCGGAAGCCAGAAGATTTTTAGTAAATAGTCAAATTCTATTTTAGCTCAATGAACTGCAAGCAAAACGTAAAGAGCGTACTGATAGTCATATTTCCAACATTTCAAAAATGGTTTGTGATTATCTTATTTATCGCAATCTTCTCTCTCCCTTCACATTCCAAAAAAAAAAATGAATTTGCTGTGCTGTAGATGACCAAACCAATCATTACGTGTTTCAAGGTTAAGAACCATAATGCTCGCAAATTCAACTTTATTTTACAAAGGAAGGTAGAGTGATCTGGATTGAAGAAAGAGATGGCCAGACGTTATAACTCACCAAGAACTTCTAACAATCTGAACAACAACATTACAAATAAGACTAGATCGTAATGTTCCTAATATGAGTGATCTTTCAGCAGTTCATGCAAGTTACTTATTGTTATTTGCAAGTACACCATAAGTAACTAAAGTTTTAACCCCTTATTTAACGACAGCAAATTAATTTCGAATTAAATTTTGGGGAGCAGTTCCTTTTATTAACTGCTAAGACATTACATAATTACTCTTCTGAGCACGTTGCAATTCTAACACTTACTTTCATTGAGCGACCACAGATCTCATTTTAGGACGGAGACGCGAGGAAAAGTGCTAAGATGTTTGCTCGTACCACAAAGATGATTAATTGGGAGACTCGATATGTAAGTTATTTGTTTATTCAACGATTATTCAAGACGTTCCAGCGGTTTTTGTCTCCAAAGTCTACCGTGTGGTTGCCGAAATTGTTATCTATGACAGCTTTAATCCATTCACCGATTGAGTTGTCGGTATTTTTCATATTTTCCAAGCTAAAAACTTTGTTTTCTATAACAATACTGTATAATATTACAAAGAAAAGGAGATGTCAATAATCAGTTGTCTCTTTTTTGTCAACAATGTTACATGATATCGTTACATGATATCAGCTATTCTTTTCTCGGAATTTGAAGGAAAGAAACGGAGAGCATTTCAGTGTTATTCTCCTAATTCAGTGTTAAATAATTAAGCGATAGTTCTGAAAAGCGTGTTAACGTTTTCGTTAAAGAAAAATCTCGAAAAAAAGTTCAAACAACTCGAGGAAAATATGGTCAGCCAGAAAAGCGCTTTCGAATCAGAAATCAAGCAGTGTCAAAATGAGAAAGATGAATTAAAGGAACGGGTAATCCGAATATTCTGCATAGTTTTGAGAAGAGCGCTGCATGCATCTTTCTTTTTCAATTGTGTAAATAGATATATCCTTCTTATTCCTATTGGTATATTATATCAGAAAGAAGTATTAGCTTAATTCAAAACTTCAGCTACGTAACGTTGAACGCAAAATTCTCACTCTGAATTTGGCGTTACAGAAAAACTGTAACGAAGGTGTGGAACTATTGGCAGTGAAGGAGGTAGAATTTCAAATTACTAATCCATTTCCAAATTATCGTATTCATATATCGAAAAATGTTTCTTGTTTCTGCAATATCAATGTAGGAATCTCAAATTGGTACGGCTGAGATGTCGCCACATTTTTAGATCAGGAAAACTTTTCACGTCGCATATGTTTTGTTATATCACTCTATTAACAATCACCCTTACTTCATGAAGTCATCCATGGCATTTATTTATATAGAATGTGGAAAAAAGATTCAAGGAAGAACACGAGAAACAAAAGAGAGAAATGGAAAATGCTGCAAGAAAAAGGCTAGAGGAGGGAAAGCGACAATGCCATTTGAAGGCTGTAGAAATCGTTCAATTTGAACGTATGCTCAAAAAAGCTCACGAAGAGAATATGGAACTTTGCTATCGCTTTCATAGAGCTGTTAATTCTCTTCAAAGCGTGAAATTTGCTGCAGAAGAACCTGCAAATTTCCAACACCACTTAGAAGAGAAGTTAAGTGATCTTGTGAAGAAATTTCGAAATGAGGCAAATAATTCGGAAACAAAGGTGATGAAGTATGTATTAAATTATTTTGAGGCTGCAGTGGAAGTTATCCTAAGTGATGAGCCTCATCTCTGCTATTTGATCAGATCAAGCACAGCCTTGGCTTTAGTAAGGAGTGAAGAAACAAATGAAAGGGTATGTAGCTTATCTTTTATAATAGAACAGGTATAGAAGTGTCTTGTTGGATTAAAATTAGAATAGAATGAATATAGGGTGAAATGAGTTGTGGTGTGATGGCCAAGATTACTTACTTATTTTAATGTTTTTTTAAAAGGTGAGAGAGACATGTGGTGGTCGTAGATTTATTAAGATTAATCATAATGTTCGTCTTTGAAAGGTTAGGTAAACTGCCATTGGCGTATTTGCTCACTTATCCTACAAATCAGATCTTATTTTTGCCTACTTCCGGAATTTCAAATTTACTTCCGATCTTAATTAGATTCAAAGCTGGAAAGATTTGCAAAGTACTATACTTCGAAATTTTTTAGCTCCAAATAACGACCGCAAGTAGCAATGCGAACGAGAAATCTGTTAGGAAGGAAAAGAAGAAAGCTTTGGCGGTGCGAATTCGCATAGAATTTCTTTTGCATAATTATTGTGTACAAAATGGTTCAATTGTTGGTGATGATCGTTGTTGAGCATGAATTTAATCGTTGATGATTCATAGATATTTAGATCTAGCTTAATGGATCACACAATTATCCTAAAGCTAAGTTTGTTTCATTCTCCGTAAATGTGACAACAGAATAAGGCCACTAATTGAGATTCCCGACGTGGATCATATCAAGTAACCGAACAATTTCAGAATTGCAAGAAATTCACATCAAAAATTTATCCTCTGCTGAAGAAGTTATACCAGGAAAAAATGGAAGAACTAGCTAACTTTGCTTGGCACATTATAAATCACGTGGGACGTACTGAACAGATAATGGTTACGTTAGCGAAATCTGATTCCAGTCTTTTAAACAACGTTATCGTGTGAATCCTATATATTTGATCTGATTGTGAAAAACCCTAAGATAACTCGTCAATCTTTTTCTTTTTGTCATAAATTACGCCTATATGGTAGTGAAATACTTGAGAGAGAATACCAGAATTGCGTAAAAAAAATGACGCATTAATTATGGAATTTCCATAAAAAGCGTACTGTGCAAAATATTAGAGAGATGTGCAGGGATGTGTCGGCGACTCAAATAATATTCTTACTATGAACGAATGTGCACGCAATGTTTCTGGAGGAGATATGATTGGTAAATTCGAAATGGTACGCAACAGAATCAACGGAATGTGTCAGAAAATAGGATCAAGAATTTTGGATAGGGAGGAATTGGAAAGACTGATGGAAGAAAGAAATAAGTTGGCGGAGACTTGCAAGAAGATTGGCTACGAACAACAGGTCTGTTTTGAACAGACTTTATTGGGTTTCTAAATGTCCTCAGTTTTATATAATGAAAACAGCTACGGTAGACTGATTGACGTTTGATTATGCGGAAGATTTTATGGAACTGAAACTTATAAAACTTCATACATTCTAATTTTTAAGGTGCCCAATCTAGATTTCCTTAAAAACCCGAACGTTTTTTACGAAGATTCATGTTTAGGAATTTGAAGTAAAGCTAATTAAAGCAGAATTAAAATATGGACAGCTATGTAGACAGATCCGTATTAGTTTAAAGACCGCTCTGCTATCAGCTGGAAAATTTGATATCACTATTCGAAAGGAATATGAAAGTAATGATACAATATTGGGAGGCTCATCTCGAGGAAATATTATAGAGTTCATCGAACGCTGAGAGTTGAACTTATTTTCATTATATTGTACGTTTTCAAAATGAGTTGCAACTGTGCTCGATTATTCAGTTTGTGCGTTATCCTCTCGTAAATTTCAATTCTGGTTTTTTTTTTCAAAGTTTACCGACGAGCTCACAACTCAACGGAACCACTTTTTTCCAAGTTGGAACTGTATTTAAAAGCGAATGGATAACAACAGACGACACAATAAGCCTCGAAAGTAAATCGAACCAGAATGAACTCGCGAACTGGTGTAGCCTTTTTCTATATAGTGAACTTGTCCATTCATGTTCCTACTACAAGGCTCGATCTTAATATTTTCTTTCATAAAACACCCTTTTGTAATGTCACATTACAATATATAAATAGTGCTTGATTTCGTTTACTCAACAGCTTTGTCTAGAATATGTATATCGAAGCAGTATTCATTTATGCTGATACTCCTTTCAATGTGTAACTTATGTTCCAGTACTTTTTATTCCACACTCATCACTTATTACAGTGCGTTATTTTCTATGTCTCGCCTTCCTAACTAAACAGCATATTAACCAGTCGTTGGGCGTTGTGTGGCTATTGAAAAAATTTTGAATGGATGCAGATGTCAATGCCAAATTTTGTTCGATAAATGATTCAGCTCCAACCGAGCAATTTTACTGTGAATAGAACACAAAGCAGCAAAAATTTATCATTTAGCTCAAAGTACCAGTCTTTTCAGATGGAAAAAAGTTCTCTGTACGTCACACTTAAGCCAATCGTCTTTTATGTTCTTATCCAATGCTTAGAAGTTTCAACCTTCCAGCAAGCTTTTTGTCGTTCGGGAGTCACTATTGCAATTTTCATCGACATTCCTAACCAATTCCTGCAACTTTTCTTCCAGCTTTTCACGCCTCTCACGTTCTTCGTCAAGCATCCTAACAAAAAGTGAAGAGGATGAGTTTGAAGTAGGATTAAAATTGACACCTAAATTAATTTCAAATTGTTATTAGAAGTTACTGCGTCATCAATCCATCCATTCATCATATAAGCTGTTAGTTGTCAAGAAAAAATGAATTTCCAACAGAAAGTAGCATCTTTTTAATAACGATCTCGCTATTTCGATATTGCGTTGCTCTCCGCTTAATCTTATGTCCCAGCAACCATCAAATAACTCGAGATATGTATAAGCGTCTAATTAAATATAAACGGCCCGATAAACTAATGACAGCTCTAAAATTAACTTGGAACAAATGTGTACTTATATTTCAGGTGCTTGAATTAAAAGACATGCTCTCGCTCTCAGTAATATGGCGATCCTTCCAAACCGGGAAATTAATCTGCATGGCTACTCATCGAACTTTTTCATTTCTTTAAATTCTGCTACCCCAGCGCAAAAGCCGCAAAGCACATATACCTAGCAGCTATCGTTCTAACGATTTCCTCGTCGCGAAGAGCCCTTCTTTGATTGTCTAGCAACTGCATCAACCGTTCATTTTCAGACTCAAGTGCCAGTCTCCAGGACAAATTTTTGTCTCGTAGTACACGGCACTCTGTGCTATACGAACATTCCCGGTCATATTTCCGTAAATCCTCCACCGATCTCCGTTCTATAGCCATATTCATTGCTATAATTTTACTAATAAAAATGACTGGATCTTTTTAAACACTTTATTCAGTTCGAAGATATCATGACTGCACTTCTGTATGATAGAACCGGAGTCCATATGTTATTAAATGAATCAAAGTAGGCATTACCGAATATCCAGTGTTTTCGTCTTAATTCATCGAAATGACCAAATCTGTATTTCTGTTTCGATTCTGTAGCAAGTAACCACGTAAATCGTTCCTCATCGAATGTGCCTACCTAATGGATACTATTATCAAGGGTTAAACAATCTTATTAGCAACAAAATTTTAGACAAAGTTCTTGCACCATTCCTTACCTCTAAAATTAAGAACCTCATATTGTCGGCCAAAATACTAAAAAAACTTCAGCTCAGGATGGCAATGAAATATCTTCCCGTTTCATCTTTTAGTAAGCTATCAATGATCAGGGTCCCGCTATAGAGGGTTTCGTCAGTGATGCCCAAGAAAAAAAAAGAAAAGCTCTTCAATATCAGCTTGCAGTATGGCTCATTCTGATTTTTTGATGAAAGTAGCAGTATTTATGTAGTATCGATAATTGCAAAACCATATGTTCCGGAAATTTCAGGCTAAGAATGCGTTACTCTGCTAAGATCGGCATAGAGCAAATGATCAACCAATAATGGTCATATAATTTTGCTCGTTCATAAAAAAGGAAAGGACAAACTTGAACAGATGATGTCTGACCGGTAACGATTGTTCTCCTGTTTCTAACAGTTGTCGATTTATGCAAAGGCCACAGATGTATCGCACCAGGTGTTACGGTACACCAGTAAGCCCGCCATTTGGAATTATTGTTTCTTATCAGGCAACGCTTCTTTTCATCACTTTTGCTGCAGTGTAGTAGAAAGCCCTGAAATTAAAAATTGAACAGCTGCAATTCTCAAAACAGAAAAGTACTTCACTATGCAGCATAACATATTACATCATAAATTTAGTTACCTTTTCTGAAAGGTGTGTCAATATTGCTTATCCACCTTCATCTCAGACTTGCAAAAAGGGAAAAAAGTAAAGCTCTGATCCTAATACACAAGAAACAATAAATTCAAATGTAATTAAAGAAGTGGTATCAATCTAGAAGTGGGTCAAATAGGAAAAGTGAAGGATTTGTCAGCAAATGCTAACCATTCCAGAATGTTCCACGATTCATACCAATTTTGCCTAGTTTATAATTACAAATCTGAATTTGCGTTCCGCTTCAAGTTCGACTGGTTAAACTGACGTGGTATGTTTAAATATGTTAGGATTAAAGATTTTGCTGCGCATGGTCCTGCACATTCAGACCATTCCGGAACCTCTGCACTGCGGACTGTGTACAACAGGAACTGGTACAACTCATCCTTTTTTTTTATTTTGCTTATTCATCGTGTAACCGCTTACCAGATCTATAAGACTTCCAAGGAGAAGGGGAATTAAATTACTAACGAAGAAGCAAAGATCAAATTGATAAACTACACCACTGGGAAATTAATGCTCACATTAACGACTAGCAATTATCACAATGCGGTGTTCATAGGTAGTTCTCAGAATAACTTTAGAAAAGTTCTATAAATGGCAGACCTTACAAATAATATGCTGTACATATCGCTCAAAAATCCGATCTACCAATGGTTCGAACTGTTTTCGATCTGGGAATAGTAAATCACACATCCGTAACAAATCATGGAAGGTTACGGGGTCGGACTGTACCAAAGCTGATAAACCGTTCTGTGCCTGCTGAGTTCCATGATTTAATCTGGAATAGTTAGAAACGAGTACGTCTTTCCACTATCTTCATCGACAATTAAATAAATGAGGTGCAATGTCCTGGACACTTCTTAAGATTTTTAATTCGAAAATTCACCCAGATTATTCTTGGAGATTATTTTCAATTCATTCCTTCTACAGTTTCTTCGTCTTCTGATGGCTATTCTAAAAATCGCGTGACCCCAAAATTTGCGTCCAAGAATGAACACCTGAACAACTGTCCGATGATAAAATGAGCTTGATGTGAACTTATATAGTGTTGATTATCACTAAATACGGAAAACATCCGATGGAGACGTTGCAGCAATGGATCTTCAGTGAATACAACCAGATTTTTCGTTGCAGAGGCTGATGATTCTTGAGCCATTCCGGTGACTAAATTTATGCCATCATAAATTAGCAGGGTTCCCAATCGTATATGTTGGAATCAGAATGGCTTAAACACTTAAAAAAATTTTGAAGGCTTCAATTTTAATATAGGAGCAAGAGAAGACTATATTATGACATGAATGGATCAAATTCAAACAAAATTATTTCAAATCGATTTCCGTGGATGTTGGGCATGGTAGTCTACACAAACAGACAGGCCTATTTGTTAAAATAACTCCCAAAGTTTTGAAAAAAATCAATCTGGAAATTAAGTGAAGGCATGCCCGTCACCAAGTATGAATTTATTAACCGGTAATATTAAGGAAAACAAAATATGGAAACTTTTTTCAGCCGATAAATTTTTCAGCCCAAAACCTGTTCGCACATAGATCACTGTAATTTCAAGTCTAACTGGTTAAAATTAATTAAATTTGGAAAGAAAGCATCGAAAAAACTTCTATTATTTGTGAAATATATGCACACACAATAATACGACATCCTTACTACGTCAGACAGGCCGATGTTAAAATTTTCCGACCTTTGTAACACAGCGATAGCTCGCGAATAGCGTCAGTCTAGTGGATAGTGAACTCAATAAATGGACACTGTAAGATAATAGTGGATAAAGATTGGCTGGAAGAGTTCCACTCATCATTCTCATATTTCAGGCATCAACTCATAAATACCACTCATAATACTACCACTCACATGCGATCATAAAATTGCTCATGTTTTGGGACAAATGATGCTGTAAGATAACAGTTATACAAAATAAATCAATTGAAGGGGCATCTAAAAATTATGAATAATCAGAATAAAATAGTCACAAAATCATGCGTAAAATACAGAAAATACAAGGTATGAAATAATTGTACAAGGCGACTTTAAACAATCACCCACTCACTCAACAAACTGGGAAAATAATGATTATGGAATAAAAGTGGAAACTATTTTTCACAATGTGCACTTAACGTTTCACGGGAAACACGAACAATCCGCGATAAATTTTGGCAACTGACTATACTATAGTAGAAACGAGACATTTGCTTTAGAAAGGATAAAATCTCAAGAGATTTTATAGATTTCCTAAAAAGTGGTAATGGAAATGGGAAGTACTGCTACACTTATGCCTATTATTAATACTGTTGTGCTAAACATGCTAAATGTCATCATAAAGCGCAACTGTTAACATTATCAGTTTGGAAATAAAATTAACCTTACTAATTTGTTCCCTCAAGGCTTCACCGACAACTTACTTAAAAAACAGTAGATACTCAGAGAATAGGTCGTATGTCACATACAAACACAACACATACAGAAAAAGCCTAAACATACGCACACACATACACATACACACACACAGACATACAAAACCCAGGTGCAAACATATCTAAATGGTAAGATCTCTTTTTGCAATCATGCAGCTAGCGCCCAAAATATGGCTGCAGGACCATATCATATGACGCTATTCTATGTGTGAATGTGTGGCCTTGTGCGTAGGTTTATGGGTGGATGTGTCAGTATGCAGCGTCTATTGAAAGGTAGAGCGAGAAACGGGGGTAACAGCTGGTCTGGAGCGAGAAGCGGGAGTAACAGCTGATCCCTCGCAAATAAAGGTGCCAGTGGAATGAACATTTCTTCCCAACAGCGGCTTCAATGTTTCAATCTGTACAGATTCGTGTTGAAGGGTATGAGGAAAGATACTTATTTGAAATGAAATAATGACGTATAATGACTTATGAAGTGAGATAATAACGTCAGTGCTGTGTACGCGTTTGTACTTATTCATACATACGTGCTTCTCTCTGTGCACCCAATCTATACATAGCCAACAAGATAGCATGGTACAAAATGTGACCATTATTGTTTTTTCATTTTAGATGCACCTTCCGATGACAAGAGAGGAATAAAAGAACGGAAACAGCTTCTAAAAGATAAGAGATAGAGAACGGAAGGGGAGCGAGAGTTTTAGGTTTATATTTCCAAAACCATCTGTTAATCTTCCTTTTTGGCGTGTAATCTACAATGACATCGACTATCCCTTGTGAAGGATGGGCTCAGTGTCAAGGAGAGTCCTCCGCTACCCAATAACAAAACAGATTGTATGGTACACTTTGGGTCATTCATTACTTGAAGAAGATATGACTAAAGGGAATATAGCAGTCCTGGTAGAGGGAGCTAAGTCAGGTGGGTTGACTGGCTCTATCCTTTGACATTCTATGCAGAAAAGGTAACTGTGTTTCATCATGTTTCATCACAAGGGTGAAGTTCATGTGAATACTCTTTGAACTTATAGGAGGTGATGATGATGATGGGATGAGTGGAGTTCTCTATTATTTGTCATTCTTTCATTTCTTTCTTATCAATTCGTCAGCCATCACTATTGCCTTTGATCTTTTGTCGAATTTAGGCACACAGGTAAATAAACTGACCGTACTTATGTCGCATAACGTTTAGGTCTACTTCCCATTCACCACGCTTCTACTTTCTCCATTCTCTGTCTTATCATTCTGGTATCTGTCACATTCTCCAAAACCTGTTCTTATTCTATACCATGCCACTAGAAATTCTCTTTCCCCGAATGGTTTGTTTAGGCTTAGATTGAGACGAATATTTTATTAGCCAATCTTGTCCATGTGTTTTTTGCGGTTTTTCAGATTTTCAGTATCTCTTTTCTTTCTTACTCTTAGTCACCAACAATGCAAGCAATACCATGTGTATGAGTAGTACTGTCCCTGTCTATTTGTTCCTTTTTGCTTAACTTGACCCAATCTTCTATAACTACCATTCGTAAGAACAGATGATTACTGAACATAGCGGTGTAAATGCGCGGCAACTGTTTAATATCATGCACTTATCTGTGTATCTTTTCCACTGTTGGAGTAAAATATGTATTTCAGGTGTACAGAATGGTCTGTGAATGTGCATTAGTGGCACTTGGCTGGGTTTTTCTCTTGTATTTGCTTTATCATTTGGCCACAGTTCTTTATAATCTCATTTATCCGTTCTTCATTGCATCCCCTATCAATCTACACAAAGCTGCCGGTGGCGATTGGGCAGGTAAGGAATACGTGTTTCCATTGATTTTTTGCCATAGCTAGAAATAGAGTTTAAATGCCACTGTAGAGAAATAATACTTTATTTCAACAGTATACACAAAAATGCTATCCACAATTATAAAAAGTTCTCATTTAATTGTTTTCAGTTGTTACCGGTAGTACCGATGGAATAGGAAAAGCTTATGCTTTCGAGTTGGCAAGGCATGGTTTCTCCATCATTTTGATATCACGTACTCAAAGCAAGCTGAATGCAGTAAAGGAAGAACTTGAAAAAGAATGTGGCGTCGAGGTTTTTTATCATATATTTGTTTTCTTCGCGAAAGCACGAACTGAAAAATGGCTCTAACTGATGTTACCAAAAAGACATTGTCGGTCGATTACCAGTTGCATTAATCAATTCTCCTTTGGATGAAAACTATTTACTCACTTGTTTTCTTGACATTGTTAATCATAGTCTTTTTTTGGGTTCAAATCTGTCGAAAATTCAACAAATAAAAAGAAAAAAAAACCAGAAATTATATTGATTACTCTTAGGTCAAACAGAGCTACAAAGGAAGCTACTAATTAAATATTATCTTAAAATTCCTATTGATTGATTCGAAGCCAAGTATTTTACGCACTTGTTCTACTTATAGGGAAATGAAATTCTGAACTTGAATTATTTTTATACTTCATTTAAAACTACTACCTGACCAGATAATTCAACATTTGCAGGTTAGAACGATTGCATTTGATTTCACAAGTGGAAGTGTTAACGAATATGAAAAGACGGTATTGTCATTGCTGAGAGAGTTGAATATTGGCATATTAGGTAAGAATTATATACCAGCATGATATGTTTGATGAATAGTGGCATAATTATGAGGCTAAGTTTCATATTTTATTTTCCTGAGGTGCCCATCTTTTAAAAATATTCATTACAAATAATCATTTGCAAATTTAAAAATATTCATTACAAATAATCATTTGCAGTTAACAACGTTGGTGTAAGCTTCAGTTATCCGGAAATTATCTATAAGGCGGAAGGTGGCCTTCAAAGACTTGCAGATATCGATATTGTTAATACTCTTCCCGTAACTTTGGTAAGTTTTAGATATACTAGTTAATTACCCATTCGAATCTTCAGGTATTGGATGCATACATAATATGTACTTGTGTGAAAACCACATTCATTTTTCAAGAATTTTTTCATGGCTTCTGGGTAATCTTTTGAACTTTTTCCTTTTGAAGCACCGAACTTAAATCAGAAAAATTTGAAACATTAGCTCTATGAAACAGATTTATGTTATTATATCTCATAGAATCCATCATGTTTTATATGATCAGTAAGGGTTTAAGTTCGAAATTCCAATGATTTATTTTCTATATAATGTAATGAAATTTTCCGAATTAGTTCGAATTATTTCATTATAAATCTCAAATTATTTTGCAGTTATCTGCTGCAGTATTGCCTCAAATGGTTGAGCGTAACAGTGGCATTATTGTGAACATATCTTCTGCTGCTGCTTACAGTCCAGTCAGCTTGCTCAGTGTTTATTCAGCGTCAAAGGTAATGATATGACTAAAGTTAATTGACGATAATATTAGTTGTTCAGTTTAGTTTCATCACCTATTGAATATGAGTGAATCCTTCCGTAAAGTCAATTATTTTTTATCTCACAAGATAAATCTGTTGTATTACAGAAATATGTCACTTGGTTTTCAAATATTTTACAAAAAGAATACGCAGAAACGAATATAATCATCCAGACCGTGTGTCCTCTGCTCGTTACTACCAAAATGTCTAAGGTTATGTTTACTGAGTGTTACTTCCACGAAGCTACTGATACAGTTGTGATAGTTTGTTAAACCTTTCATCTCATTAAAGTATTTTGCAAATTTCTAAAAAGTAATAAACTAAATCTTTTGACTTGCAATCCTTCTGATAAGCAATTATAAATCTGTTATTCTATTGTCCAATAGGCAGCTTTGTCCACGGACACATTTGAAAAAGAATGTTTTGCAGGTTTCGCGTGCATCATTCTTCTTTGTAACAGCCGAAGATTTCGTGAAAAATGCAATTCAGACGATTGGAGTCGTGAGTGAAACAACGGGTTGTTTCCCCCATCAGTTGCAAGTTTGTTTATTACTATTTTGAATTGCAGTCCTTATCTAATAAGCTTTTGTATTGATGACAGAATTAGGGTAGAGAGTTTCAGCTTCCGATATTCCCTGCTTTTTCTTTAATTTTACAATATGAAATCCTCGATTGATATGCATCTCCGTCTTCTTTTTTTGTAGTGTAGCGACCGAACTTTATTTAGTGCCTGCTGGAATTTGGCTTTTTAAAATTCCATTGAGATGACTTTTCTGTGTCTTTTTTGTGTCTTCAATTCTAGTCATTTTGTCCATTTCAGGCTGAAATTATAAAGAACTTGCCGGAGTGGATTGTTGTGCCTTATTTGAGCCAAAAAACTGAACTTGTTCGCAAGAAAGCACTTGCAAAAAAGGCACGCGATATGAAGGCCACTTCGTGATTCATTTTTATTTCTTGTTATGACAGCAAATTAATCCTTTTATAACATTATCGGATTTATTCACTTTCTCACAGACTTGCTCGTGTGAAGCGTTTCTTCATGAGCTCTTTGTTCAGGTACGGGAAGTGTATCCTCCAAGTTACCTATAATTGTTTAATTCTGCAAACCCTTTCAGTTACTCCTGTAATTTTGCAACACTTTCCAAAATAAAGAAAAACCACTCTATTTGGAAAACAATTTGAAAGTCAAAAAGATTTAAAATGTAAGTGAAGACAACATTCATTGATTCAGCTTATATTCTTTGATGATCTTTTCAGTGGCATCATTATAAACTCGTGGTTCAAACTGGACCCTCTTGGTCCCGATCTTAATTTACTTTTCCGACCCTCGTTAATTTGGCGAAATTTTTATCGTAGCTTGAAATGTTTACTTTTTCGACAAGTTATAACAGGTTACGATTGGAAGCACTGTACTTATTTCCTCTTCAAGCACATGAAGCCGACGAGAGTGCTGAATTCTTAGATCGAATAACTTATTTGATGAATAGATGACAGATGAAATCTGTCATGGAATTTGTCATTTATCAAGCCATCTTCTACTCATCAGTAAGTTCAAGTGTAAAGAAATCATTGAGTTCCAGGATTACAAAGGCTTGGACCAATAAATTCTTGTTCACGTTCGCTCTAGAGGCAGTCTTTATAACGTTCTTTGCCTTTTCAAAAAAGAGAAGGCGGTTCACGGTTTTGTTCACAAAAATCCAATTGGCACGGATGTTGCCAGATCCACCTATAGCCTTGAAAATTGATACAGATCTCGCACCAAACAAAGATGGATGTCTGGGTTGGTGTTAACCAACCTTTGGTTTTCCTTACACTGTAATCAGATTGGGTTTGGTAATTGTGGATTCTGGATATCCAGTTTTAAATCCCCAAATTTCACAGCGAATACTATAATCTCCTGTTTATAGCAAGTAAAATATGTTTACACTTCTGAGAAAGTTAATAAACCAGTCTGTATGTTTCCTTCGACCGAATAAGAACGATATGTTATCATTTCCTCTATGACTTATTTGCATTCTGTCACATTTTTTCAAAAGTGAGACGTTCCTTTTTATGAAGATAGATAAGATCCAACAATGAAGTTACAGTTGGAATCGAATAGAAAACTTTGTCTTACACAGTGCAACTCTTTACTGTGTGAAGAACCTGTACGCAGAAGAATGGAGGGAATTAATCGAGGTCCATGTGGTCGTCCGATTTCTTCTCCGCTTCACGAACAACCTTTTCATTAGTTTCCTCATCTTCAACGTCCGATTCCATGCCTATAGAATTAAGCAGAACTTTGAATGACACTGCTGTTGAGTAGTTTAGTAGTCGATATCCTCATAACTACAAGCCTCACTACAATTTCAAGTTGCACAAGAATTTCGGAATATCGAGTTGCAATCTGGGCGTTAAAAAGATTATAACTTGACTCGTTTTTCGCTAACATTTTCAGCAACTTACCAGGATGGGATGAAGTTTCAATTTTTGTTGCAATCTTTTCCTTTCCATCCTCACTTGCTGTGAACTGTATCGCCCATGCAATCATATCTGCAGCTTTTAATGATGAAATGAAAAAACTCCTCCATGAATGAACAGTGTTAGGGCCTTTATTCCCTAAATATTTCGAAACAGGTTCGCTCAATTTCTTCATATTGCAAAAATTGTTTAAAAATCAAATTTACCTCCGCTTCCAGCAGCTGTGGCTGTATTTCCATCAATGCCGAACTGTCGCAATACTGGTGCTAACTGTCCAGTCTGCAAGGCGTGACCAAAAATATCAACTGCCTGACGAAATTGTGGTGTACGAAGTGTTTGTTCCAGTTCTTCTTGTTTACTGTAGATGGGCTCCTTGATACAAAAGAAAAAAAAATTGGAAGTCAATAGATGCAATTTTCATTATGGAATATCTAACGTGACTAGTCAGATTTCTGGTGCGTTCTGGATAAAGATGAAATGTCAATATAAATGACGGAAACTTATTCTCCTTCCAAATTCAACTGCATAGTTTTTAACCTGGAAACTGAATTAGCTTTCTTGACTGCAATTAGTAATATTCATTTTATTCCATTCATCTACTGAATATCGACAATTTTGAAATGGTCTTAGTTTAAACTGCCGAAATAATCGGCTTTTTGTTTCTTTTCATAAACATTATCGGAATCTCCAGAACATATCTCTGCCACGGAACTAATGAGCATTAAGCAAAACATGAATCCCACCAAAATTCGATAGAATAATCACTTCAAATTTAATATTCACAAATTAGTTATACAATGCTAATAGTTTTAGATGTGTCGTTTTAGTTCGTTAACTTCACTGGGAAGCACCAGAATTGATCCGTCATCTGTAGTCAACAGTTGTTGCTGTTGTATACGACAAACAGAGGCACGAATCTTTTTTAAAAATATACTCCTGACCCAAATTTTATGCAGTAGTTACTATTGCATATTTGGATATCATAAAAGTAATTAAGGGCAAAATATACTTGAATGGGTAAATGAGGAGTTAGTCGCTCCGCATATTTCCCCAGAACATCCTTGATTTTGTCAGCACAGCACAGCACATCCGTAAAGTCAATTGAAGCTAAAACAATAGTCAACAGTTGCAGTAGTAACTGTTATAAAATTTATGAAATACGACGCATTACTTTGAGTTACTCAGTGGAAGGCAGTCGTTTCCATTGTTAACTGAAAGACTGCAAGCAATTCTGGAAATCCGAACTTCGAAAAATGATGTTATGAGAGAGCATGACCAGTCACTGATAATATCTTTTTGAGATATCATCAAACAAAATCTCCTAAAATGGAGTTATTTTCACGGTGATCCCTCCTTCCTATGGTACTAAAAGATGAACCATGGGATATAAAGTACAAAAAGAAGCGCAACACTGAAACTACTTCATAATTAATCTAATACCACCTAATAAAGCTTTATTATACGAATAAAAGTACTCTAAAAATTCTTAATGTGAGTGGGAGGAGGTGACGCTTTTTTTTTGAAATTGATATGAATCAGCAACACCCTTACATCATATTGATGTTAGTTGCTGTATTATCCAAATTTATCTAAATGCTTGTTTATAGTTTTCTCACATCTTCGTCTATATAAAAAAGATACGCCAGAGAGTACTACTTAGAATGTTTCAGAACCTACGTTTTTTTCCAGGTCCGTCAGGTGGCGTTATACTTGCAATAATTTCTTTCAATTGCGACAGCTGCACTGCGTTATTTGACGAGCTACCGGCAATAGTTCCATTAGCAGGTGTATTAGATGGTGTTGCTCCCTGTGTGGATGGTGCTCCACTTTCTTCTGATGCCGCTCTAAATTATTTAATAATCCATCATCAAAAATTCTAACCCTTTCGAATCCTAAAGTAAGCTAATATTTTCATTTTTAAGGTATTTTTTTAAAGTATGAAATAACGTTCCTTCGACAATGTTATTAAGAAATGAAGGTATAACAAGCAAATTTAAATTATTTTTGGAATCATTTCTATTTGAATTATTAAATTCCACCTCATGTTTACTTGCCACTATAAAGATGCTTTCAGTACAGTCAAACTGAATTATTTAAGCTGTAATGATTGAAAATTTTTGAGAATACAGCTGTTCATCAGAAACTCGCCGATGTTAGTATCGTTACACCACCTGATTCTCATCGGAGAACTGTGAGAAAAGAGACAGTTTTTGAATACTGCTCAAGTATTGTTCAAGGCAACTAATATTGATATGGCGACAATAAATAGAGACGATAAATTTAAAAAGACAAACTAATTCAAGAATGTTGCTTACGCTAAATATCATTTGTAAAATGAAAAACAGATTAAAACAAATTAAGGAAATTATTTCAACATAAAAATCAGAAATCTAACAGATGTGGTGCGTCGGTAACAAGTGGAAGTTGCGGCAAAAGACTGGCTGCTTCATTAGCTGATGCACCGTTGGTATGATTCATTAGTGAAAGTAATTGCATCAGTTGACTTTGATCTAGATTTCCCAGTGCTCCAAGTTCACCATCCGCACCGGCACTGCCCAAAGCTGCTAAAGTACCGAACGATGAAGCACCAGCACGATCAGCTCCTCCGCGTGCTGCTGCTCGTGGGGCTGGAGGATTATTCAACATTTCATTTACCTAGAACACGATCCCTTTCTGCATCAATGCATTTCTGAATCAGTAATAATCAAGCAGTCAAGAAAAAAAATCATAATCAAGGAAAAAAAGTACCATCAAGAAAATAATCAACTTGAAGACTTAGTACTCTGAGCAATGATTTTTGTGCCTCGAACTGTGATAAAAGAGAATGTGTTCCAAGCTACATAACTGATGCTAGTAGTTTCCATGAGAAAATACCGAAAGCCATGGGGTCAAACACCTTATAAATGTGTAAGACAAATCTTATCGCAACAACATATTCATTTAAATGTCACAGTTTCTTACCTGATAAAGAAACTATATATCGTAAAAAATTATTTAATACATAAAGAGAAACTAACTTTCTTGCAGTTTTCATCGTCCTTATCAGTTTTACCATCCTGCATCCAAAATAGACGTTTTTCATCTGTACTTTTGAATTTCAACAT
Organism: Loa loa; assembly: GCF_000183805.2. Lineage (NCBI taxonomy): Eukaryota > Metazoa > Nematoda > Chromadorea > Rhabditida > Onchocercidae > Loa > Loa loa. The sequence goes on from NW_018108211.1 coordinate 57,260, forward strand.
ATAAACGCGACCGTCTGTACATTCCTTTACTCGCAAAAATTCTGTGTCACCAGGAAAAATAATCAAGTCCTGTGAGAAAAAATCGCTGGAGTCTATTTGGTTACAACGCTAAGTCTTCATATAAATTATGTTTTCACTTTATGTGACTTCTTTCTCTAGAATTATGTGACAAATTATCGGAGCAAAAACTAATATGTTACTATGCAATTAGTTCTAATTGCAACTGTCAGCCATCGCAGACCAACCCTTGATTCCCAAGATATACATATCTGAAGAATTGGTAAAGCATTTAAAACAATTCAGTTTGCTCAATTTGCTCATATCGACAATAAACAATTTTTTAATTATAAATAAGCAACTGTTGGGATAGTAGCAGAGTATAACAGAACAAAAGTGAAAGATGAAAACTCACTCTTTGTTGTTGGCTTCGTGTCGCTAACCATATAACAAAAAACTAATCGCTACAATGAGACGAAAAAACTAGCTAAGTATGAAATAAGATAGAGACAGATAGAGAGAGAGAGAAAGTACTTCCTGATGACGGTTGCTACTGTGAGTAATTACTAAAAGTTTAAATACATCTCGAATATATTAAATCTTAAATAAAAAGAATACAATAAGAATACTACTAACGTCGACAACCGTTCCAGTTTCACGGTTTTTCCAGCAAAAATGCATCAGTTGATCACTGGATTGTTTGATAAAAATTAATCCTTTTGTTTTATCAGCGACAACCTTTCGCCTATCCACCGTCGAGCCTGCTTGTAAATCTGACCGACCAGCCTTAATCAGTGTTCGTTTTTAGTACATTAATCGAAACTATAAAATGCATAACAAGCTGAACACAATATTCACCAACCATGTTGCTAGTGTTCTAAACCATTTTGTCTCAGATTCAATCAAAATCGAAAAGGTCTTTACAGATAATGTTAAGCTTTTAGAATACGTGCCATCATATGTGTAAGTGTAAAACCATCAAGTACACCTTAGAACAGCGAAAAGTTACCTTGAACTCAACCAAATAACCATTGTTCACTTGACTGGATCGTGAGTTCGCAAACATAACACTCATATTGACAGAAATTTAAGGGAAATATCGTTATCAAACTTCTTGAATTTCTGAAAACTAAAACCTGAATTTGGGAAAACAAATTTGATTTTACCATGGGTCTAGAAAATCTCTGCAAGCTAACCTATGATCTATGATGCAAAAACCTCCTTCTTCATTGGATTACAGAAAATTATTCCCACTTGACTTTAATTATCCAATAATATAAGTGACCGACAAAAAAAAAGAGACTCGACCTTTTGCTCTCTCATTACTTTGAAAATCTTCAGATGGCACCAGCTTGCCCTAAACTATAATTTGTCTGATCTTTTCCCTACAACTATAGTGCAATAAAAGCGGATTGCAATAAGCATTTTCAGACCACCTAACATTGCTAATCTCATTTTACATTGCGCAAATCATTAGAACCGTACTGCCTTTTTTTTGACTAAATATTCCCCATCAGTTTAATATTGTATGAACAGCAAACTAGGATTTCAAAAGACAAAAGGAAAATTGTAAGATAACAGTAATTAACGAAGAAAACGAGAGAGTTTCAAAGCCTCTAAAAACATAGAAAATAAATTAAGTCGACGCTTTTATTTAAGTGAAACATGGGAAAATAAAATCTTGCATAAAATTGTCTATATTCATATATGAAGAAATAGTAAAACTGATACATGCAAATGTGAAATGGAAAAAAAATAGTAAACAAATGGTACACATATCTACATACTTCACGATAAACTGACAAACATTTCACATCCCACCGTCTTTCAAGTAATCATCAATATTATCTGCCAGTATACCATTATGCCTCAAGTAATCATCAATATTATCTGCCAGTATACCATTATGCCTCCTACCAAATTGACTTTATTTCATAAAATAATAAGTTGTAATAAAGTAGGAAGCAAGATTTGCAATTAATTAGTTGGAAATAACTGAAGCTAAACTTCTAGAAGCTCATATTTCAGCGATTTGAAGAATGCGCTCGACTTCGGATTTTCCAGAACGTCCAACAGATCTTCTTGTGTGAGAATATGAGACAGCTTTGCAAGATGAACATGATAGCATAGGATATTTTTGTCAAAAACTGAATAATCAGCAGCTTTTGATAGAATCTGAAGAACTCGTGGAACTTTCATAGGTAATCTTTTAGAAATGCATCATTGACTTACTTTTTAAAATATAAAAAAGGACGGCTGTAGGGGGTTTTCAAATTGTACGGCAAAAATTCAAGTACTCCATGAAGTGCAGAAATGCC
>NW_018108211.1:59841-65754 GCF_000183805.2 Loa loa
CAAGTAATCATCAATATTATCTGCCAGTATACCATTATGCCTCAAGTAATCATCAATATTATCTGCCAGTATACCATTATGCCTCCTACCAAATTGACTTTATTTCATAAAATAATAAGTTGTAATAAAGTAGGAAGCAAGATTTGCAATTAATTAGTTGGAAATAACTGAAGCTAAACTTCTAGAAGCTCATATTTCAGCGATTTGAAGAATGCGCTCGACTTCGGATTTTCCAGAACGTCCAACAGATCTTCTTGTGTGAGAATATGAGACAGCTTTGCAAGATGAACATGATAGCATAGGATATTTTTGTCAAAAACTGAATAATCAGCAGCTTTTGATAGAATCTGAAGAACTCGTGGAACTTTCATAGGTAATCTTTTAGAAATGCATCATTGACTTACTTTTTAAAATATAAAAAAGGACGGCTGTAGGGGGTTTTCAAATTGTACGGCAAAAATTCAAGTACTCCATGAAGTGCAGAAATGCCACATCAAATTAGCACCAACACCACAAGAAAGGTCTCATTCTGACAGCAAAATTACTTGAATAGTTAGCGCGCACAAAATTAATCTGAAAAGAAGGAAAGAAGGCATACCTTGAGAGCCGGTCTCAATTCTAATGAGGGAGAAATGTTCCAGTCGGAGTAAAGCATTGTAGTAAAACCATGTAATGGATTTTTATGAACACCACCAGTAGAGCAATCATAAACAACCATAAATGGAAACGTCTGGAAAGTTTATATATGAATTCAGTGAGGAAAAAATCATATCTTCATTTAGTTCATAAGTGTAAATGAATAATACATACCACAGAAACGAAATGCTTTGTAACAACAGGAGTTTCTTTGATAAATGCCATAATGAGGTCACTACGCCGACCAGTTAACCAGTGATTCAGAACCAAAAACAGTGATTGTCGTAGTGAATCTTTGGTGACCGAATAAGTAACAAAATACGAAACAAATTCGGGAACTTCATCAGCCAAAGGTAACAGATATTTGTGCTGGAACCTAGGAAAAAATCAGTTATATCAAAAGGGAGCCGATCAAAGTACAGTGATTTGTTAAACTTGTAAAAAAATTCATATATTTTCAATTATCTAAATTTCTCTTTACTCCTGTGCAGAAGACTACAATACACGTATATTTAAAAGCTCAACCTTATGTAAACACTGTGAAATATGATTCAGCACTGAATCTCTATCACAATCCTTTATTGCTTTTGCTAATCACTACCTTCTCTTACTTGATATTTTGACTGCTACAGATATGCTGGACTATCGGAAAAGGTTTTACTAAAAAAGCCTACCTGCCACAGATCCTTGAAAAAAAAAAACCCATGTTAAAAAGGGAATGTCCGACTAGAAAAAACATTTAAACTATGCCTAACCAAATTCGAATCATCTGGAATGAAAATGTAGTGGTCGACAAGTTGGGAAACAAACTGCTGCGCATATGACTTCCCGCTCCCAATCTACAAAAAAACAAACTTCTTTACAATCATACACAGACGATACATTGAAATTCCTGCATAGAAGATTAAACACAAATTTAAAAGCATAACCTTATGTAACCACTGTGAAATATGGTTCAGTACTGAATAACATGGATACTGCACGGCCAGTGAACATAAACTGATCAGCAATGAAATACGTGTTTCGTGTAAAAGTGGTTCGCCCTCACGGCCGCAAAATACCGCTTCAAAATAAGAATACTGATGGCCACGTGGCTCAGATTCTCTTTCCTGAAAAGATACTGTGTAGGAAAGCAGTTTGCAATGTCCATATCTTCGAAATCACAACGAAATTTTACGAGGAACTTTAAACATTTAAAAATAAAGGCGTAAGTACGACCATCCAATACTCAGTGCATGTTTTCTGGAATGGTGAACTATAACAGATTTAACCAAATGTTTTGCAAGCCATAACAGAGATATATTATTTCCTTCGTTCGATTCTAACTCTTTCAGGATATATTCAGTATGCTTTTCTATTATCTGACGAAAACATCCTTGTAATCATTTACGTGAAAAATGTTATGGAATTCAGTGGGAATTTGATATTCCCACTAAATTTACGTAAAACTAATATTTTATAAAATGGTCCAGAAAAAAAATGTGTATCACACAGTGGAATTAAAGTAAAAAAGGTCTCACTTTGAAATAATCGCAAAGAATCTGCATGAGACGTAACTGTTGTATTTGATTCAACCGAGATACTCGCCGATCTGGAGAAATGCAAAACAAATCATTATCGAGTTGATACTGTAATTCATTGTTTCGAAGTGCTGCAGGACCACGCCATTTCTGTCCTTGCTGACCGCAAATTTTAGTTACCTCAAGCACTGCTCAATATCACTTCATAGAGATTTCATAACCGAAATATTCAATGCATAAAAATTGTTCACATAGTGTACCAGGCTAAAAGATGAAGATTAAAACCAGTAGAATGATAAAGTCCAGGGTCAAAATTTGCAAAAATATTCCAATCCACCGGAATGATCAGTCACTAAGCTAAGATTATCTATTTGGTCATCTTAAATTACACTTTTTAATGGCAACACTTCTACTAAGGTATCAAACTTCATGGATACATAGAAAACATTGCCAGCTTACTGAAATGTGAGGTATTAGCATCTTAAGCATATCAGTTTAGTAAAGGTGGGAGGGGCACCTGTTCCAAGATATCTGTGACGCAAGCAGGGAAGGACTGGTGTTTCCGTGGAGAAGCTGCTCCAACAGAGGGTTGACCACTACCACGTCTGTCCATCGTATCCTTTTCTCTCGTTATTGTTCCCCTTGTCTTCTCGATCCGTCTTTCCCAGATATTTCCAATTTCTCACAGCTACTCTTCTTATAGGCTTGCTTCTGCAAAAAATTTAACTCAAATTGTGCACCATTTGGTTCCACAATCTGTCTTAACATTACACACAAAAGATGTTGGCTCTCAGTTAATTTAATACCTCGGTTAATACGAATGGAACCGGCACAGTCATCAAGTCAAAGACTCTAGTTGGCTTAGGATCATGATCTTTGCCAGTATATCACTGGTGGATGATTAGTTGCTCATTACCCCGTACATTCTCAATTCAGCAAGATGGGACGAAAGCCCATAAGCCAGCCAAATACTTTAGGTCTATGAAGGCACCAGTGGATCCTGTTTCTAACAACAACAAGCTTTACCCGTACCATCTGCCAATAGCTCCGTCTCCTCCAGGTCCTAGCACGATTAACTTTAGAGTTGTTGTTTCGACATTTACAGAAGCGCGAGAATTTGAAATTTTTCAACATTTTTTCAGATTTTTAAGGACCTTCTTATAAGTTTAACTGTCAATTGGCTCGATTTTACTGCAATAAGGCTTGGTTGATGTTCATTAAAATCAGGCCAACATAATTCCTGCCTCCTTTGACATAATTTATTGCCGATTTTTTAACTAAGGCTAACATAATTCAAGGAAATATCGATTTCCAGATATTTAATTCAATATTACAAAGTAGTAAGGAATTCTTCATAAGTAATTATACTTTGATGTTTTATTTTTTGTTATTATATCTAATTATTTGCTTTTGATACACCGTCCTGGCTTATTAGTCTTTAACGTACTCACTGTCTTCTTTTTTTCCGGTAGATTTGATAGGAAAGATAAAAAGTCCTCTCTAAGTTTTCTTGCTCTAATTCATATCGATATTTTACCTGCTTACGTCAGCTAATTGAGAATTGAAGACCGTGATTTAAGTTCTCGCTACCCTGAAGCCCTTCGCTGATACATCTCAAATTCTTGGTGTCTATTAAATAGAACAATACCACGCTATAAATTTTATTGATACTATCAACCTGAATAAAAAAACCAAATTCTTCAATAATTTCAGTAACCTCTTTCGTTTGAAATCTTAAGCGCAATAATGTTGTTTAGAATCACTATGATTATCTCTCTTATTGCTTTCGGCCTATTAGGTACATCATACTAAGGATCAAATATGCCTTATTAATCATTGTAATTTCTTCATAACACCCAAGAATGTGTTAATAAACTGTTTCATAATTGACGTTATGACTGTTCGCTCGTCATATTTTTTCTTTTTTTTTTCACTACTAGAATAACATCCCCCGTCCTGCATCCATTTCCGACTCGAACCGAGCTGCAGGTTGTGGAAGCGAATACCATATCGGTCATTTTGCTTTAATATAGCCATTTTTTTCTCTCATCGTTATCATTCCAAGAATGTTTCGCAGGAATTCGGCGAGCAGTCTTTCAATTCCAAGTTTCTTTCTTATGCATGGATTGGAATAAAAGGGAGTATCTTGTCCACTTTTACTAATTCAATTACTCCATCTTCCTTGTTAAACCTTACTGAGTGGAATCTGAGATCGATTGCTGATGCTGCCTCTTGGAATTTGAAAAGAAATTTTGGGAATTTCGAATTATTCCCTAATTACTAAATAGTTTATTTTGTTTGTCCATTAATTGTTTTGTTTGTTCATTAATCGCATCATATATCACTCTTAAACCGCTTTTCCTCCCACTCAAAATACACTTCATCTTCAGATGAAAGAAGCTTGTCAGAAATGATCAGTGGACTTTAATTTCAATGCAGTAATATGCTCTTTTATATGTGTTCCAGCAACTAACTCCCAACGGCCAGTGATGGGCCAGTTTTTCGGGAAAATAAATGAAGATAAAAAGGAATTTCTCCAAGACGACGTATTTAGTACTCCAACTAGACCAAAGAAGATTATCCGGCGTGTTGAAATGGATCCAAGATCACCGACCACGACAATACCACGAACGCCTATTGAAGTTGAAAGGTGTGCTTTTAATTCACTGAAAAACTCTACGTGATTTAATCGTTCATATAATCATTGGGATATCCGGTCATCTCCTGAAACACACAGCGATGCTTTTAATGCCAGTGAAATCGTATGCTAGACGCCTGGAGGAAGTTTCTGATGTCAACCGTGAAGCTACCCCATTTAATTTTGTTCCTGATTAAGTTGTTTGTGATCGTCACAGTATCATTTCATGTGTTCATTGAAGATGAAATGTTTTTACCCAGGTTTTTTATTGTGTAAAAGCTGAATTTTTATTGAAAAATCATTTTTCAGTACGCCAAAATCGAGCGACTCGTCCGTAACTCCACCCAAAAACAAAAAAAACAAAAATTGCACGAGAAACTCCTACGTAAAAGTAATGCTTCATCTTATACCTGATCAATGGAATTACTATTTGTGTAGATTAAAAACCCAGACAGCACTGCTTTTTTTTTTGTAAGTCACAATAAAGATGTATCCCAATTAGTTGTAAGGGAAGTCTGGGTAAAGCAGATTATATGATCCCACATTCTTTCGCTCATTGCTTCAAAGAGTTAACACCGCCGTACTTCATAATCGAGTTTTATAGTACCGTTCGGTTCCATCGTCGTACTTTCTAGCACAGTTCGGTAGCCAGTAAAAGTTAGTTAGAGGTGAATTAAGCTAAGGAAGGGAAATCTTAACTTCCTCGGACGCAGTGGTGTCTTGACATGTTTTATAAGTTATAGCTTTTTCCTACATTGTTTTCGTCCACTGTGTTCATTTTTTTTTCGACTGTTATGCTATTGAGCTGCAAGATGACTGAAACTGAAGCATGCTCAGGTGTAAAACAATCTATGCAACTCTTTGTGAAATAATTTCTGATTTTTTACGTTTTCTAAATCTCCGATGTCTTAAATATCTGTGCCGTGTTTTGTATATAGACAGGACTCATACGAGTGTCTTCATCATAAAACTACTGAAATTAGAAGTTTGTACATTTGTAATGAATCTTGGGACTTATTATACAACGTCAGAATAAAGTAACAACTGGCAACCCTTTATTACGAAATTGTTTCGGAGGGTAGACGTCTAACTTCCAAATGAAGTAGTACGTGTGTTGAA
>NW_018108211.1:65774-79410 GCF_000183805.2 Loa loa
TGACATGTTTTATAAGTTATAGCTTTTTCCTACATTGTTTTCGTCCACTGTGTTCATTTTTTTTCGACTGTTATGCTATTGAGCTGCAAGATGACTGAAACTGAAGCATGCTCAGGTGTAAAACAATCTATGCAACTCTTTGTGAAATAATTTCTGATTTTTTACGTTTTCTAAATCTCCGATGTCTTAAATATCTGTGCCGTGTTTTGTATATAGACAGGACTCATACGAGTGTCTTCATCATAAAACTACTGAAATTAGAAGTTTGTACATTTGTAATGAATCTTGGGACTTATTATACAACGTCAGAATAAAGTAACAACTGGCAACCCTTTATTACGAAATTGTTTCGGAGGGTAGACGTCTAACTTCCAAATGAAGTAGTCGTGTGTTGAATCCTTCCACGGTAACGGTAACGTCATCTCCGTAAACTTATAATGCTGTTGATGGCCGCGCTATTTTGCATCATTGATTGATTTTTAGACCCACTTCCTTTGCATACTTGACCTAAATGGCACTTCGCTCAGTTGCATTGAAAACCATATCGTCTGAAGCAGAAATGGTGGAGATCCTCTTCGATGTTCAGATATATTCCGCACATTTCTGCAGAAGATTGTCACGGTGTTAGCTATGAAAAGTTTGGACAACAGATTTCCTTCATGTTTACAAGCTAAGTCGAAAAATTGTTAGGTTTCCAGCGCTTGTAAAGAAATTGCCAGCATAATGGACCTGCCTTGTCAAGCTTTATCAGGAAACAAGCTATGTGTAGGAAAATTTCAGCTTCTATAATAAAAAAAATCTAAGAAATGACGGAATTGCTTTTACGTATTCATTAGAACCGTGCTATGATAATGTAGCAGTCCCACATGAATACTGTAAATATATTTTTGGTGAGTTTTATTTTTTTTTGGAAAATTGAAAGTTGGCATTTAATTTAACAATAATGAAACATAATGTTTCTCATATTACTAGATATTGCCGAGGAATTACAACGATAGATTTTGTATTTCACGGTAAAAATAAATACGTGTTTAAGCGATGGAAACATGAATGCGATAAAAGAGCAGAGCTAACTGCAAAAAAAAGTGCAAAACAAAATACAGAGAAAAAGAAACCAGAAAACTAGAAATCTACTTCTTTATCAGAAAAAGCGGTGATCTGGAGCAAAAAAAAAGTTTCACTTTATTATGGAAGGAATATGAACAATGTCACGATGTGCTCGGTTTCGAGATCCGTCAAATAAAGACGATTATGGACAAATTGGTGCGACAAATATTCTCCAAACAAATTGCATCATGCTGAAATCCTATTTCCAGTTTCAGGGCATTTGCTCTCCAGTAATTTCCACCAGTTAGTAGTGGTGATGACAAATATCGTTGCAGCTGAAGAGGAGCTGACAGGTTCAGCAAAAAATATTTGCAGAATAAAGCAAATTTAATTAGCAGTTAAACATTATCAGAAATTAGGACTAAATAACGTTAGGAAAAGACCAAAAATAATGATCGTATTCTGTCTGCACACAGTAAAGTAAATACAAGTTACAAAATTCAGAGTCGATAAATCAAATCTTTAAAGCACTCTCCGCGTGGATTCGGGAAGGTCTCAGCAATATTTTTAGAATAAGGAATGTTTTTTGTGCGTTGAAATGAATTCCCATACTTAATTTGTAAATACTCTCGTCAAATGACAGTCTCAAAATTCAAAATGAATGAGTAAACAGATTTAATGTGTATAACGATCAAAATCTATTCACCACAAAATTTTTTTCTTCTAAACTTACCAAGTTAGGATTAAACATCGTTGCCTGGACATGAATAAACGTTAGTTCCGTAATTCGATGCGACGCATTTTCAGCAAAAGCAAGCACAGATAATGAAGTAATACGCTTACATCCATTCAAATTTACGGTTTGCAAGATGGGACAACGTCGCGCCAGTGTAGACACGAACTTATCCGTGATCTAAGATTTGAAAAACTAACAAAATTCTCTATGCTATCAAGTAGTGATTCCAAGATACTCATACCATATACCGATATATTATCATTTTCCTCATAAACTGATGTTGGATACTCCATGTCCCTACTCATTTTACAAATTAAAAAAGAAAAGTTTTTGAGGCCATCGAAAGTACTGTATGAAAATGTAAAATTTGGCTTAGTATTTTATGCAAAAATATTTTATATCTAATCGGTCCTGTTGAAATTTCGCGATGAATTACAGTGGAAATATTAAATTAAGTTGAAAAACTCTACAGAGTTTAAGCTCAAAATTGACAACCTTTCAATTCCTGAAATTTTATATGTTCACCTGAAAAATATTATACCTAAATTAAATCTCGCCATTCCCAAGAACCACCTTCTTACTCCCACCTGAATTTCATGCGAACTCTTAGAAATTCCTGTTTTGCAAAAATCTAATTTCATAGCTTCCTAGTTATCTGAAAGTATGTAAAAAGAGTTAGTTGACCTGCGCATTATTAGTAACAGAAATGTTTGTTAAGGTATCGAACGATGGAGAAATCATTCTAGCGAACAAAGATTCATTGTCAATTGGGAGCACTGCATCCAGTATATACAGTTCTTCTAAGGATTTAAATTTTACGAGTAGCGCAAATGTCCATGGTCTAACTTTCGAGAAATCAACGCCCTGGAAATGTAAAGCCCGTAAGCACTTCGGCATACTGTTAAGCAGTGCGTGAACAGTCATATCCGGAATTTGGGTCTCCATTCCTTCCTGAAATTCGATTGTAGGAAACTGAGGTGTTAGTAAATCAGCAGTATAAGCTAGCAAGTGACTTAAAATACATTCTGTAGCTTTCTCGGCTAAATCATTTCGATCTACTGCGAGACAAAAAGCACTGGACTCTCAGCATGAAAACTGGATGATCATCTTATTAACATAGCCCGATCCATGCTTATAAGATTTCACAATAAACCTAAAACTAGCCTTTGGTATAAGATTATCCTCGACAGCTAAAGTTGCAAGCTGTTTACCAGCAGCTTCAAACAGTGATTGTAATAGAACAGCGTGTTTTTGCGCATGTCCGGGACATAAACATACCGCAAGAGCTGCTTCCGATAGGGATGCTTCTAGAAGACGAGTTGAACAAGCCGATATATCCAGAGAAATGTGGATAGCACTGATACTTGGGACAGAATCCTTTAATAAATTAAACCACCGGCGACATGTAAGGGATACCGGCAGAAGATCTGACCCTGGCAAGTAAACAAAGACGGCTCTTAGCATCTCCTCCGGTAATTTATTCATTCTGCTTCACCACTGTTATTGCTGAAAAAAAAATGCTGACAAAAACCAATAATCAGTGAAGTGAAGAAAACTTGTAAAATGTAAATCTCAACTGATATTATCGATAGAAACAGTTGGTAACTGCAAGTTTGGGAAACGATCAGAACATGCTAACCGCTAGAAGTACTGCTGTGCCAAAAAAGCAAAGGAAACAATATACAAATTTCCATTTATCAGGGAATTGAACGTTTCACTGAATGAAATTATTACTATGAAAAAAAACCAGTGGGAAAAACCATCGATCCCAGAAGTGCTGTTAATGTTAATGAAGAGATAACAAACGGCTACTTATAAGCAGTAGCATTAATGACATTAATCCATTTAGCAATCGCATTTTGTTTATCCTGCAAATAAGCTTTGTTATTTATACATATGATGATTTTTCTGGGTGCATGACGTAAAACTATGCTATCTTTTGTTCGTGATACAGTACATACGAGATAAGACCGAAATGCGGTAAACAGAGTTTGAAGATGAACTTTATCGAACATAAACTGAGACCACTACACACTACAACGCTCATATTCTGCTAAATTAAACGTTACTTAAAATACTTAGAAAAACACGTTCAGGGAAGCTGCGGCCCTAATCGATATTTGTAGATAAAATTTTTAAATTTAAGCAATGCAGCGGATAAGGTTAAGTCTTGCAAAGAATAATACGAGAGGAATAATAGCAAAAACAAATTTGCAAAGTGCATTCCGTGTCACAAAATGTTTCATTTAGAGAGCATATTCTACAACTTAAGAGACTTTTGCAAGGACTAGGAGCGGAACAGCATTTATGTTGTACTTTAGTATGCTGCAACTGCTGGATGACAAGGACTGGCACTATCGAATGAACCAATGAAAAATGACTGAATATAACCAGAACATCGCGAACCCCAAACAAAGAAGAGAAAAATATGCGGAGGTGATCGACGAGTATTTTAATTAATTTTTAATTTTAAAAGTATTTTACTAATTTTAAAATTTTAAAAATTACTAATTTTAAAAGTATTTTAAAATTAGTAAACAATGGCAGAGAAGCTGTTATGGCTTTATGACAAGAATGACTTTTATTGCAGTGCCTAATCCAAGGCTGAATAAATGAACCACTCGGTAACAAGAATTATCGCAAATAGCTAGACAACAGTTAAATAATCTCAATCACTATTGCCAACATTCAGTGCTGATCCAAAATCATGGAGAGAATTCTAGAGTAGCTTTGACGCTGCAGTGCATTTTAAAACGATACTAGATATTCAAAAATTGAATTATCTAACTTCCTGCCTCAAAAGAGATGCCTTGCAAGCCGTTAGAGACTATGATATTACTCCAGGAAACAACAACGTTATAAAAACAGCTTTGATTGAAAATTTTGGAGAATTATCCACTATTGAAGAAATCGGTTAATGAGTTATATTCCATGAAGAGAAATAATAAAGTGGAAAATAATCGTCGAAGCGATCAAAAGAATACTTCGACGCTAGAAGCCATAGGTGATTCTTGCATCGAAATTATTGCTGAGAGTATATTTTCGGGTTGGATATTAGATAAAATGCATCAGCAAGAACGAGAACTATGGGGTCGCTAAGTTCCGACAGTTTCTAGGAATAGTCAAAAGAACAAAGAAGTGACTATTTAATCTAAGACTCAAGGAAACAAGCAAATTCAATCCGAATTTCAATAAATGTGACGAAAGACTTCAACAGAAATATTGCCCGAACATTAACAACAAATCATCGGAGTAACATTACATTTAATTTTTTAGTTAAATGAGATAGGAAAACGAAAAAGAAGCCAAAGAACACATAACAGCATATCTTCTAAGCAAAGATGGCTCTTCTGCTGCAAATGGACTCCGAGTGCAAAACATGACTATTCGAGTGACCTATTAAAATATTAAAAGGAAAATTGATCGTCACTGGAAGATTAAATTAACAAGTCTTACATTACATGGAACAAATGCTTCTGATTCGACCACATAACCTTGCTTAAAAAATGAAGTATGTAATAAAAGCGAAAATTTCACTTCATCTGACACGACTTGTGATAAGCAGGTGCTGTGGCTGTTGCACTGACGTCCGACAGTGCGTCGTCCAACTTAACCCGAATATTTTCCTTTCAATTCTACACCGATTTGAAAAAATCAGTTGAGTGAGACTTGATGCATAAAACCACAAGGATCCCTTTAAATATAAAAAGGTATGTCATACCTGCTTGAAGGAACGGAATGTATTAACATTTTTTAATTTACTGCAACTTCTAAAAAGAGAGAACAGTGTAATAAAGCATAATTTACAAAATAAGCACTACATTAATGATTTCAAGAAAAAAAATGACGGCAAATACAATGCAGTAGCAATATCAGCTGATTGGAATACAATGGAAACTGCTATGGATACAATCCTCTCTGACAACAAACAGTGCAGTTCATCCACTGAATATCTAATAACTCGGTACAGCTTACCAAAAACACAAATACAGAAATGATATTCACTATAAAAAAACGATTGAAATTATATATGTGATGAAATTAACAGCAAAAACTTTAGAACCTTCTGTAAAATTTAACACAAAAAGATGGATTTCATAAATCCTCGAAAAAATAAAGAAAAAAATTGTTCCTTTTTCCAGCGCAATTTCCCAGATTCCACCCTAAAGTTGAAGACTCATAACATGATCATTCTTTTAACCTCCGCCTATCATTTCATTATTGTATACTGATGAAAGTCAAGAATCTTCTAAATTTATCGTTTTATGGCAAATGAAACATTTTTTGTTTTCTCAGTTAATCGCCAATCCAAAATCTTGAATATGTGCAAAAAAAGTCAAATACAACAATGCCATTTATCTATAGTGCAGGTTTACCCAAATTCAATAACTTCCCAATATGTACGCGACTAATTGAGAATGTTTTCGCCTCAACATAAAAAAAGAGTATATTCCGAGACAATGACTACATCCCAAACCTTGTCGAAGACCTTACAGATGCACAAACTTTTCCAGGTTCTGCTATCTGTGCAGATGAAAATGAACGCACGGAATGACTCTTTTCTTGTTCTGTTTTTTTTATTTCATTTATTCTGCTGGTAGCCTAAAAAAATGATCTTTAAAAAAGTGGAACTTGAAACTAAATTAATTTGGAAGATGACTGAAGGCACAGTTAAAGCCAAAATTATAGCAGCAGCAAAGAATTAAGTAACGGAACAGGTACCAGCGATTTTCACAAAAACCATAGTAACAGCATGTCTGATCTTCACTGAATTAAATATTCAACACTTAATGAATTTAAACGTTTGGTTCAATCAAAAAAAAAAACCACTCTTAATGCTTCCCTCAGAAAAATATCAAAGTCACCTGTTTCATTTCTTCTTCCATGTCTCGAGCATCTTGCATACTTTGTAGCCTTTTCTCAATCCTGCTTGAACCAGCTTCTTTCAAAGAATAAAACATAGGCCCAAGTTCAGCTAACCATGGTGTTTCAACTGATGTTACACATTGCATATATTCTTTCGCTGTCATGATCAGTTCGTGATATACAACGTAATCTGGCATATATCCCATTCCTAAAATGATGAGATTAACAAGAATTTTTCTTTAGACTTCAATATAATCCACACACAAATTGATTGTAAAAAACAATAGAATAATGATAGGACCCAGGAAGGGAACTCTGAGACTCCTAACGAAATTGTGTCTATCGGTGCTGATGAAACCAAAGGTGGTCTAAAATATATAACAGAAAGATTCCGAATCCCCAATCGATCCGTAGTGTAAGCGAATTTCGAGTTACCAATTAAATCCAAAAAATACCGAAAAGTGCGGATGTTGGATGCAAGAAGCAAGGAATGCCTGTTCTCACATTAACATATTCTCCAATTCCTTTCAATCTGTAATACGAAAATTTTAAAAATAAAATTGAGAATAACTCTTTGTTAATACATATAAAAGCTGATTTCACTTCACTAACCTTGCAGCATTATGAAAATAGGCTGAACAAATACATTTTCGTATAACATCCCAATTCATACCGCATGATATCAGTTCAATTTTCTGTTCGTCCATAATGTCTTTCAGCTGGGCACGAACCTAAGTACAAAAAATTATTTTTTAATCAAAAAAGAATGGGGAGAAAACTTCAGAATCTGAAACATAAATTACGCACAAACAGCAAAGTTTAGACGACACAGGACACTACATAATTGAACGGACAATCTGACCTCTCGAACTTTCTTCATAGCTTTAGTATGAATGAAGTTATCGTTGCACCATTTCGTCGAATATTTGTGGAGTCTCCATTGCAAATAGACATTCAGGAATGTAAGGTGATCGCTTTCAGGCACCTGAAATCAGTAATTTAAATATAACATATCAGGCGGCTTTAAAGTGAAGATAACAAATTTATCCAACAGCCAATCTATGATTTATACGAAACCCTTTGCGATATCTTGAAATTGTAATGAGCGAGGAGCTTAGCATTTTCATCAAAAGTTAAATACCGTTGTTGATCGGTAAAAACTGATCGATAAAAACCGCTCAGAATTATGTTTTTTTGTTTATCAATAATTTCGCTACATATGCCGAATAAATGGATTACGTCTTGCATAAAAACATTTAGAAGAAATGTACTGGTTCTTTACTCACATCAACTTTAGCAATAAAGCAAATGTTCTGCTTCATAACATACCTGGAATTTTTCTTTCTTTGCATCAGCATCTTCTTCTCGTCCTTTAGGCCGAAAAAATATGGCAGGAACAGAAAGCATTGAGACGACTGTAAGTACCTCATCACTGCACCCCATTCCCTCCGACACAATCAACATTTTGGAAAGAGTTGGATCCAAGGGAAACTCCACCATTTTTCTACCCAGGTCAGTGAGTCTACCTAGAAAAGTGGAAAAATACTGCTGCACTTGAGTAAAAAATGGAAGCTATTTCTATCACAGTGCAAAACATTATCGACAGATACTACTGCTTTCAAATCAAAGAGAGAAAGTTAAACCAACAAAGATATAATGAATCATTCTACGCCCTACCACTAACTGGATAGCTGGTACTGCAAAATACATCAAACAGCCTACAGACGGGTCATCGCAACTTACAAATACTGTCTCGGTACTCTTAGGGATCCAGAATTACCAATAATGTGACACATTGATTTCAGTGTATTCTGTATCACATTACCGGCAATTTTATATCGGAAGTGTAAAGGTGAGCAAACTAGAAAGAAATTTAAAGGACTGACCTATATTATCCAGAGCACCTAGTGTCCACAGCTGATACATGCTATTCAACATGTTATCCTGAGGAGGTGCATCCATAAAATGAAATTTTAATAGATCATCGACTCCCAGAGATTTCAGCAGTAAAACCACATTTGCAAGATTTGTTCTCTGGATTTCTGGTACAGTAGCTACCAACATTTCCTCCTAGGAAAAAACAATAGAAAAAAATCAAATGAAGTAAATACCCTACAATTTTTAGAAAAAAATGGAACAGGAATTTCAGAGTGGAAAGGTTTCAATTTAAATAAGTTAACAGCTTCAAGAATCTGAAGAACAGTATTATGTTTGTAATATCGCAAAAGCTTATATAAGAATGCTTTAAAAAAAAAAAAAAAAGACAGCATGAAAAAATCTCTTAATATTCGATCTTCTCAGACCGTTTAGCAAAGTTTGGACTTCATAACTAAGTGAATCATTTTCTTTAACTGTTTTCTCACAGTCTTCTGAAAGCATTTCTTCACTGTGTACTTGCTTTTTTGAGAGATATTAGATAACTACCTACAGCACGAATAGAGGATATTTAACATTACCTTAAACTGCCTTTCAGTATAAAGTCTAAAACACTGGCCCGGACCCGTTCGACCAGCTCGACCAGATCTTTGATTAGCTGAAGCTTGCGATATTGGAAAAACCTTAAAAAAAATCATTTGCGACCACTTCCTGATAGCTAGCATAAATTAAGTATGTCCGACGTTTGGTCTAATAAAACATGGTTATAAACTAGTGTTTGACATCTTCACATCTAATTCTATCGAAGCCAAACTTATTTTTCAAAAACTACCTGAAGTGCATCCATACCAATACGAGGATTAAACACTTTTAGCTTACAGTAGCCAGGATCAATAACGAAGAGTATGCCATCAACAGTCAACGATGTTTCGGCGATATTTGTTGCCACTATACATTTCCGGATGCCACCTGGAGCCTTCTGGAATATTTTTGCTTGCAAATCACTTGGAAGCTGCGAATAAATCGGCAGTACAGCAAGCGGTGGCGCCTCATCCAGTTCTTCTAATTGATTCTTGATCATCCCACACGTAACCTGGAATTTGACATGCAGAATACAACAAATCATGAGAGGAAGGAAAAATTCCTACTTTTTCCCCAACCAACTTTACTTTAACCCGCACGTAGTTATTCGAGCCACTCCTTATGAAATACAAACCTCGATATCCTCTTGACCAGGCATAAATATCAATATATCTCCATCTGTACCACCCAAATGGACTCTTACAGCTTGTTTCACTGCAGCATCAACGTAATCATCCATGGGCGTCCTAGCGTGAAACATTTCAACCGGAAATGTACGACCTTTAAAAAAAGAACTTGCAAGCTATCAGTATTGGTAAATATGCGTGGAACCTGTGACAGCCTGTAAATGAATTATGAACCTTTGTAATACAGTTTAATAACATCTTACTTCTAACTGAAAAATGAAATAAATCTCAAATGACATTATTAAAGCCGACAATCAAATTAAAGAGTTTGATCATAACTTGTTTCTTCAATATGGCAGGATATTTTAAATGTTGTTGTAACTAACCAGGGATAGTAAAGCAAGGAGTATGACCACCGAAGAAATTTGCAAACTTTTCAGCATCCATAGTAGCTGAAGTGACGATAAGTTTGAGATCAGCTCTATGAGCAATGACATCTCGCAAAAGGCCGAATAAAACATCTGTGTTCAATGACCTTAATATATTATGTATAAAATAAGAATTATGCATAGTAAAAAAAATTTTACAACAGCTAATAGATAACTGATGCGTGTCGATTGGACCTCATTTATAACATTGCAACTCCTTCAAAATTAATGAGTTCTGCTGCATTACAGCAGTTGCTAACTATTTAGATCTGTTGAAAGCCTCTCCAAGTAGTCTAATCAGCAAACCTTTCATGGGCCTCGTCCATGATGATAGCAGAATACTGGTCTAAATCTGGATCACTCAAACATTCTCGGAGCAGAATACCATCGGTCATGTACTTGATTCGTGTATTCTCCGAAGTGCAATCTTCAAATCGAATAGCGTAACCACATTCCTGGCCCAACTCAACGTCCATCTCTTCAGCAACCCGCTTTGCCACTGACATTGCTGCTACACGGCGTGGTTGTGTGCAACCAATTAGACCAAAATTACCTGTAATACCTAACATAAGTACCCTACAAAGTAATACAGAAAATAGCTAGCAAACTGATTAATTACATGATTTTGAAGCTGTTTTAATAAAAGGTCGGTTTAAGTAAAACAAACCATAACCATCTTCGAGTAAATATTGAGCTAACTGTGTTGTTTTGCCGCTCCCTGTTTCACCAACAATAATGACAACGCTATTATCTGCAATAACACTGAGCATTTTCTGTCTCACGGCAAATACGGGTAAGTATTCCCGTTGCTCTTTGATGGATTTTTTCAGCGCAAAATCCGAAACTGCTCCCGATCCGACCAAGTGAGATGCAAACTGCTGCGACTCCCTCAAAAAAAAGAAAAAAAAGTTTATTCAGTGATCTACTACACACGGATAAAAGAGTGTAATAGCGTTAACTGGATCACCGAAATTTTAATTATTCTGAATATTTAATTAAATAGTTCAATTCCATCAGAAATATTAACAGTTTCATATTTTCTCAACTAATCGCTTACACTAACCTCATTTAAAATCCTAGCATATTGTGTTGTACAATTCCTGGTGAAAAATGTCCCCTTATACATTTTGTTACGGACGGAAATTTAGCATAACAGCTTCATTAAAAAACGTTACATGTATAAGAAGAGTTACAAAGTCGGTCTTCAAATACCAAGAATTTTTGATTATTGATTCTCAAAAACAGCACTAAGACCAAGTCATTTATTTGGGTTAAAATTTGACAAAAGTTGAGGAGTATGTGTCGTAGTTGTTAAATCTAGCTCATTCAGCTTCCCAAAAAAATATGATAATTTGAAAGTAGTCGGATAAAGCGACAAAAACGGCTCTAAGTTTTGCAAAAACAGTAGAAAATTACGAAAAAACATTCGTGGAAACCTTGAATCTACCTATAGCATATCCCAACATCATCGCTGCTTATCTCATCTGGTGCTGCTTTAACGCCCATTAAATTCCCTAATTTAGAACCTGCCAAATCCCAATGCTTTTCTTGCGCTTTCTTCTGCTCTTCCTTTTCACGCCACATTCGAACAACCTGTTAAAACATAAGCATATCTGGGATTTAGTCTCAGCTTTTTTTATTCCTTCTAGAAATATAACAAAAAATAATCATAGCAAAATTTTCCAAAACTCTAAAAATAAAAAAATAACAATAACTATTTGTTCTAGAACTTGAAGTTGCAAAAACTACCTTGCTTCCTTTCGCAGCAACAACAGCAAGATCAGAAGTCACATCCTTCACAGGAACAATTGGTTTATTTTGTTTTGTAAATATGAAACGACCATCCAAAAATGGTGGTACGACATTCTGCACCAGCAGTGTTACTCGATTTTCATCCGATTCATCATCGAGAAAATCGTCGTCATCAGTAAGTGACACAACACCTCAAAAATTTTATATTCCACTAATAAATTTCATTGAGTACGGACAGAAACTCGCTTACCAGTATAACAGTAGTGTACAATGATATATTTTTGCACGCCTGTAATACGAAATTCTAGTGGGAGAAAAAAAGGTATTCGAGGCGGACAAAGCATGAAAATAAAATTATGCAATAAATTTAAATGTATAAAATAAACTAAAACACAACAAAATTATTAGCTGCTAACCTGATCTTGCTAGCCGATTATTTTCCCACATTTTATTGTCCTTTTTGATTTGCTGTTGGCGAACCGTTAGACGGGGCTTTTCACGTTTTTGTTGCCATTGTCTTTCTTTCTTTTCTACATATTCCTGCGAAACCTGCAATGAATGGTTTGAACATCTTTTTGGAATTTTAACTATAGTAAAAAATTGAGCTTTTAAAGAAATTAAAGACAGAATTGAACGGGATGCAGAAAAAAGAGTCCACTTTTAATTATCTAAGGAAATATGATATGTTGATACGCCGTTCACTTATCGGGTGATTAAAAATGAATATCACTTTCTCAGCACCAAATTGTCGCTGGATCAGCATAAGTAAAACTTTATTTCAATATTCAGGAATGTATGCCATATATCTCTGAGAAACTAATATTTAAGAATTTTTGGAATTCCTATCTTCGGTAATACGTTGTCATAAGGACCTCATAATATACTGTTATAAGAAATCATAGAAGCAATTGAAATATTCCACACTATTTTAAAACAATACACATACATGGAAACTTAAGCGAAAAAATTAATGGTCAACAGCCTGAGCTGTAATCTGCGTTTCTCAAAATTTCTCCGTCGAAGTTTTCGCATATCCAAAAGACGATTCATCATTACCTGTCATCTTTCCTAAAACAAGGATTTAAACCAAAAGGAAGAACCTGAGAAAATGGATTGTTTTCGTCATCATAGCCTTGGTCATTGCCGTACCAATCACGATCCAATTTTTGTTGTTCTCGTTCCCATTCTGCTCTTTCAAAAGCATTGCGAAAATCCGGAACCAATTCTCCTTCTTCTTTAACCGAACGAATCGTGTCTTCCTGAGTCCTGGAATATACCTTCCATTCTTCTGCTCAGATTAGTTATTGTCCTCAAATCCAACGAAAGTATGCTACAATGGGTCTAGTAGTACTCTACAAGAAGCACTATGAAAATATGATAAAGCCATTTGGTAGATTATTACAGAATGACTCAAGATATCAGCAAGAGATTGAAAGGAAGAGGGCAAAGGATAGCACGTTGAATTTTCTATTTTTTTTTTTTTGAACTTGAAAATTCCTATTTATATTACCAGACCAAAACAAATACTTCTACTTTTCTTAAATTTCAAATATTTTATTCAAAAAATATATGCGAAAAAAAAGAGGAAATAATTAATTGACTTTAAATTTTTGTTGAAATTAAAGGTGAATTTGAAAGGGAAAAAACTAAAGGTACCAAATAAAAGAAAGCATACCAATAAGAGATAGCAAATAGCAAATAATTAAAAAGAAAGTGATAGGTAC
>NW_018108211.1:79536-108476 GCF_000183805.2 Loa loa
ACGATTCATCATTACCTGTCATCTTTCCTAAAACAAGGATTTAAACCAAAAGGAAGAACCTGAGAAAATGGATTGTTTTCGTCATCATAGCCTTGGTCATTGCCGTACCAATCACGATCCAATTTTTGTTGTTCTCGTTCCCATTCTGCTCTTTCAAAAGCATTGCGAAAATCCGGAACCAATTCTCCTTCTTCTTTAACCGAACGAATCGTGTCTTCCTGAGTCCTGGAATATACCTTCCATTCTTCTGCTCAGATTAGTTATTGTCCTCAAATCCAACGAAAGTATGCTACAATGGGTCTAGTAGTACTCTACAAGAAGCACTATGAAAATATGATAAAGCCATTTGGTAGATTATTACAGAATGACTCAAGATATCAGCAAGAGATTGAAAGGAAGAGGGCAAAGGATAGCACGTTGAATTTTCTATTTTTTTTTTTTTTGAACTTGAAAATTCCTATTTATATTACCAGACGTGAGGGGAATATAAATTTTACTTATATCATGAAAAAAATTTTTATATCATAAAAAGGGAGAGAAGAATAACTGAAATACAAAAACCTTATATTGTGGCTCTGTCTACTGCTTTACCACACTCAAAGACGGCTGTATAAATATATAAACTAATTACCTCTTTTTATTACGTTTTTGTCGTTTTCGATTTCGTTCACTTTGCCAAATGCTTGAAACACTACGAGCCGAAGATGTATCATCACGATGACCAGATGAAGTAGGTGTATCCCAGCTTGAGTGGTACCTTTTTGATATCTGTCCTGAATCATCCTCTTCCCAGGCTGAACGTGAAGGAGTGTCAGGCACCTAAAACAACTATGACACACTAAAAGTTCACAGTATTAAATATAAATATGTTGCCAGAACAGAAAATTGTGTATTTTAAACTCTACCATCCTTATATATCAGGACTGACCAACGTTGTGTGCTGGCAATATATTTATATTAAATTTTATCAAAAAGACCGAATATACATTTAATCTTACCTTGAAAATGGGAGTTTCTGCATCTCGATCTCGTGAACCTTGACCTCCATAATGCTTTTGCCAGCTCCCTTTGTCATGATGATGGCTTCTTTGCTTACGTTCATTTTCCCTCGTATCAGCATAAAGTCCGCGTTTCCCTCCTTTGTACTTCCCGATTACATAACTCAAACGAATTTCCGGTGAATAAACAAATAGACGAGACAAAATTATTCATTACTACCGGTACCACTCGAGTTTTAAAATATTTTTGACGTTTCAGAGATACAATGCAAGCTAAGTTTACTTATTATGAACATCTGCTACGTGACAGCCTCCTACTTTCCGAGTTAACGTAGTAACCAAATTAAATAAATCAGAAAATTATAAGGAAAACGTTTATACACCTTTTCTTACTCTTAACAGTAAAAGGAAACTGACCACAGATTCAATTCTGACTTCAACAGTACTGAATATATTTCTACCTCGTAATTTCAAAATTGTACCAAATATCGAAAAGTAATGAAATTTACTCAGCAATTTGTTTGTGTATGCTTTCCGAAAGTCCACCAGGCGAGCCATCTTCAATTCGACGCTTTCGAGAATTTTCATCAACTCGAGCACGAGACTTCGCTAGCACATCCAAACCAAGAAGTGATTTTTCGGGATGTTTAAACAGCTCGTCATTGCTATTCGTCTTTCTACGAATGAACAAACCACCTTTTGTGTTTAATGTGCCTTCCAAATGGTTCAAACCACCATCACTCGCCATTTAATTGAGCTCTCGAACCTCCAAAACATGATAAATAAATGTAAAGACCATGCGAAAGGTTTATGCGTAATCAGTAACCCAGAACAAGCTAGATAAGATGCGATATAAGTACATCTGGATGCTGAAATCCGATGATTTTCTCCTTCGAGCTTACCAAATCGGCAAGAAACCCTACCTAGTAAACCATCTCTATCGACTACACAAATTCTTAGCAAATAACCAAGAAACATCAATATAAACTACAACCTAGAAATCCTTCTAATCGATTCACAACTGAGTCAGACACTAGTAACAACCTTTTGACTAATTTCCAAAAAGCTCATTAAAAAATTAAAAAAAACTAAAAATTAAAAAAATACCTTACTAAAAAATTTTACTTCTCCATACATTGCAATGGAGTAAGAAGATAAATTTTTCGGAAAGAACATCCCAATGTGGAATACGGTTAACAATCAAAAGCTTCATTAGACGGCGTTAGCGCCATCTAATGAAGCGACGGCATAAGACATCACTTTATCACATTTATGCATTACATAGCTTCAAACTTATTTCCATTGTTTATGAGCAAAGAAAGTCGAAGAAAACAAAGAAATGAATGTACAATGAAAAAACAAAACCTTAAAAAGTAATAAAGAAAGATTGCAAACCGCCGTTAGAATCATCAGTCACCATCAAATTTCAATAATCGGTCTTCCGAACGTGAAATATATTATGTACTTGTCCGATGTTGCAAGATAACACATCAAATACAGCAATGACAACAGTTTTACAATCTAACACTTTCAAAAGATTTTAAAAAATAGACAATATAGTGGGACCCTGGCACTAATGGACGGGAATGAGATGAGAATGATATTTTGATAAAGCTAAAAAGTTTATTAGTACGCAAATTGGATAGAAAAAGATATGTGTAAACTCAGAAGACTTTTTAGGTGTGCATCCGAATTAATCCAAGTGATTCACTGAAACTCAAGAAAAAAACCTGGATTCAACAAGTGAGGTTGGAAATTTTTTTTTGTTTGTTAAAAACCTTGTACCTCAAGGCACAAATCAAAAGAAAGTAAGATGAGGGAAATGTTGTGCAAAGACATAAAAAAATGAAGGAAAACCCAACAAAACTGAATTTACAGATGGTTCTCCCTACTTTAAAACGTTCTGTAACGCCTAATTCTGAAATTGGAGCTTCATTTTTTGTGAATACCTAAGCTCTAGTGCGCTAACTTCACTAATCTGAAGTTTTTCAAATGTAAAGAGCAAAGTGAAGGGATCTATCAATATATTTAAAAAAATTAACAATTAGAATTGAAGCTGAAAGACAAAAGGCATCGAAATAATACAAGTAATGTTTGCAAAGATTACATAAATCATCTAATATATATTTGTACCGACGAAAAATTGCAGGGAGTCATCTTTATATATTCAGAATATATGAATATACTTTATATATGTAGAAGTATATTCAGAAGTTATCCTTCATATGTATAGAATGCATGGAAACAAGAGGCAAAAAAAATAGAAAAACGAAAATGCTAATTCAGAAATGCTAAGATAGTTCGAACCAATAGAAACTGTAGAAAACCAATAGAAATCCTGTAAATTCATAAATATGAAAACAGCATACGGGGGAGAGAAGTAAGAGAAATGTGCTGACACAGTTGCAGGGTTCTTTTAGAGTTAACGCACGGTTCTTCGGCTAAATGCTTAAAAGCAAATTTTGAAAGTTTCAAGGTAAATGAAATTAAATTAGATGTAAATCCATATTAATATTGTGTACAAACCAAAATCAAATTGAAAGATTCAGAAACAAAAGATATCCAACCATATGCAAGCTCAAAGGAAAAAAAACAAATGAGTCTTTAAAAACCTTTTCAATTTCTGCGAAAGCAGAGTGCAGTCGGCTTATGCCTTCACAAAATATGGGGAGAGGACATCACTAAGATGACAAATTATCAAACCCTATAATTGAACAATAATCCACTACAGTTTATTCAATCCTCGCTTGTGCAACCAAGACGTATAAAACAGTTATGTCGGGAAACATATTGACATCCGACAGGAAAAACTATCAGAAAAAACCGAATCAGGAATATTACGAATGCAATTATTTATGCTGACGTGTTGTCCGACGTGGTAATGTATTATAAATTGTTTCCGATGCAGGTGATCTCCGACGTCTCGAACTACGACGCAGTGCTTCGGTTCGATCTTGTCGTTCCCCAGTCTATAAGCAAGCAAAACTGATCCATATTTCACTACTAAAGTGGATGAAAATGTAATCTGTACTTTTCTCATTACATTGGAATAAATGCAGTAAGAGATCAAAATCATCACAGATTTCCAAGGCAATCAGATTTTTTAGTTTTATGCATCGTGCAAGACTGATACAACAGCTGTTTGTGTGGTATCTATAAAGTGATTCACGGTAGAAATAACAGCACGTATTTACCACGTATTTACCCATTCATCAAATATGACTTGGATATATAGAAACTTGTCTTTAAATATAGTAGTGCCTTTTCAGTTCGCATTAAGCTTCTGACACCAACTACAGTTTTCAGCATCAAATTGAAGAAAACTAATATTATGGATGAAAAAATTTCATAAAAAGTAAGAATGTGAAATTCCGCTACGCTTCACAGAAAAGAAATTAAAGTTGGTAATCCAAACAATACAAAAAAATTGCATTGTTTGGCTATTCCAATTCTAAATTTGTAATTGAAAAAATTATGATAACCATGATCAACGGTTTTTGGAGAAACAGACTTACGGAAGTAATCTCTTCTTCCAACACGCCTGGAGTACCACTATCACTGGGTTCACGTTCGTCGTCTTCTTCCTGGATTTCCGTCACACGAATCACTTTTGACGATGATGATTCTCTAGAATTTGAAGTTAACCAACGAAGGAAACGAAATATTATGTTAATTTATCAAAGACATAGCCATAATTGTGAAGTTTAGTGGTGAATCACGATCTTTCAATTCAAGAATTTGCACCTGTTATTAACATCGCTAGTACTGTATGAGCGCTGCAGTTGTAGTACAAGCTGCGCTTGTCCTCGAAGTGCAGCTGTTGCAATAATTTCACGAGCACACAATATTCCTCTGCTACCTAATCGCATAACCTGAAAACGGTAACCCAAATATTCGGAATTCCAAAAAAATGATCAATAAAAATTATAAAATTCAAGAATATTCTGTTCCCCAGTCATGCAGAATAAGTTTGAGAAAACGGTTTAACGTAATTGAGAACTGTATTTGAAGACAAATTTTTTGAAATAAAACTTGAAAAAATATCTGAATTTACCGGTCAAGTAACCTCACGTTTTTTCTCGGTTGTGACAGGAATTTTTCCGCTATAAATTTCAAAAACTGTGAAATACATAGAAGAAATAAGATTATGCTAGTATTTACAAAACTCAAGAATGAAAGTTTTATAACTTCCAGCATTGTTCTTTCCCAAACATTGTAGGCGGAAAATCAACCACCAACCACTCCTGATTTTATACTGTATTGCAATAAAAATATAATTTACCAGCAAATTATTAATTAGCTGTAACAAAACTAACCTGATTATAACTTTCTGACTTAGCATGTTCGAGCAGCAGATCAATATCTTTTTCGTGTTTCGTTAATGTCGGATGCACCCACTGTAATAAAGACATTGCAAAAATAGAACACTTGGAAAATGCTCAGTAAATACATATGTTTGTCACTGCTTGTCCTAGCTAAACACTTCATTAAACATTGATTACAAAGGAAAAAGATTCCAACATAATAAATGTAGGTCAACATGTATTAAAATGTGAAATTAAATCCAGTACCCTTATAACACTACCTATCTAAAAACAACTAGCACAACTTGAATCATGAAATAGATTAGCACTTTCAAAGCACTGGATGATTTCGATTTCTCGTGTAATACACAAATTAAGATGGAATTTATTCAAAAGAAACTGACCTTCCTATACAAAATTGAAGCGCCTTTGGTCCACGGACTCAGTAACCATAATACGAAAATGATTTTTAATTCGTAATAAAACGGTAGCCAAAATGATACAATGATATCAGCAATTGTTTCTATGAAACAGAAGAAAGCAAAAACAATCCAATACATCATCCATTTAACATACTCTCTTACATCCTGAAAATTTTTCGTTTTCGATTGGAGAAAAAAAGTAAAAAAGAAAAGGTAATTGAAGAAATTGATATGCCCTGCAACATGGCATAACTTTTTCGCATAAACTTTCCGTATCATTAACTGTTTCCTCCCTAAAAATTAATTATTATGAGTCCTTTTAACTTGCAGAAGTTCTTTACTATTTTGATGGTAGCTCCTTTGTTCTGTATTGTAAAGGCCACTGTAAATATAAAAATTTACACTGCAACCCAGTCAAGTAGGAAAAGTATATAATAATATCAAAGATGCCTAATGAATCATTTGTGAAAATGTAGTCAATAGTAGTGGTGGCTTTTTACCCAAACCTACACACCTTACTGCTGAATAGAAATAGCAATAACCAGGTGAAGCTGAGTATATCTGAAACACGAGACTCAGAAAAGCATGTTTAACCGATTGACACTACGCGGTCAGAACTGTCAGCGAATGAAGAAACGCTCCGATGAAATATCCAGTAAGCTCCTTCAAAAAGGCCTATTGATGGACCATTCCGACTTATAACTATGCCGCGATTAACAGACATGCTGCGTAATGTCCGCACAGGGAGTACTTTGATTATTTCACTCTGGCTCTAATCATAAACTCTTCTGCTCGAAAGAAACTTGGACTAGAGTTGTGATATATAAAAGAGTTAATAGGAAAAACCTTTGTTCTGACAGCTTTATAGCTTCGATATGCAGGGTAGAGGGTGCCGGCCGTGAGCACAACAATTCGCGAAAGGAACACAGAAACCATTCTCTCTCTCTGAAATTAATCTTGATGTGATTTACGTCTATCGAAAAGCAAACATCGGAAAAACAATTAATTCCATGAAATTTTATAAGACTGGAAGAAAAAAAGCCGAGCAACGAAATGATATGAACGTGTCCTGATATGAGCAAGTTGCACATGAATATGCAAATCCTTCGGGATATCAATTACCCGTGCACTTCCACTTGAACCGTGACCTTCTCTCTCCCTCTGCCAGTCCAAAGTGCACACCTCCATTAACAATGACTACTAACAGCTACCTACAACCGAACTAGAGCTCCATAAGCCGCTAGTAGATCTCATGCCCCGTAAATCCGCCCTCTCCCCTGTCCTTTCGAGCTTTAATTTCAACAAAATTCGCCCGATTCGGGTATTCAGTGGAGTATAGTTCGGAATCGAAGAGATCTGGCGTGGCAGAGCTGTTAATTAGGTGGTAAGAGGAGATGAAGTTGTAAGCAGACGAATCCATCTATCACAATGAGACCGCTTAGTTCTTTTCCTTCGATGGTTGGCCTAGCATTAGGAAGCCCGGAATGATTCTCGAGAGGCAAATAGTAAAGGTGATTTGTGTTATTGGATGGCTAACTTATGGATATAGTACACTGGTCTAGACGAACAGCACCGGATTGGTGTTTTGTTACACTTCTAAAACGTGATAGAAATGAAAAATACTTTTTAACATGCGGTTGAAATAAAACTATGAATTTAAAGGCTGAAAATTTCGAATTACTTTTGGGAAACTAATGCGAATTAATTCTGGGAGCAAAACCGTTGACTTCTGTTTAAGAGTAGTAATTTTCGTCCACGGTAACAGCGAATAAATTCAGTGGTGAGTTAAGAAGTAAATAATGTCTCAATGATCTACAATTCTTTTTCATTTAGTAAAAATCCGCAAATAAGAATATTATCAGATCACATGAAAGGAAAAACGGAAACAGAACTGACAGATTTAGAGTTCCACATCAACTTCGTCTAAATGCACCTTAAATGGAAAATTTTAAATAAGTTAAAAGCCTAAGATAAAGGTCTAATATAGACATGGTTTAAAAGCAATTTAAACATGGTTTAGAAGCAATCTGTCCAGATCTTTGCAGAGTAAAGATGGGTTTCCATGAGAATGCTCAAGGTATCTTCGAGGTACTATTGAGAAAAGGTGATAAATTCAAATTTCTAGAATAGAATGAACATAAATTGACCATGTATCGGTATCGTTAACCCAAGTTGTAAAGAACAGATTGTCAATATGATACATTTTACTTATTCGGTGCCCTTGACCACTGTGACCTTCAAATAATGTTATATGATACTTCGATATTAAAAACAGCGTTACCAGTTTAAATTTGACAGTATGAAAGGATAAAACGAAGAAAAGATGCGGTAAATTTGGGAGGGAAAGTCAGTAAATGATCACTGGAAGTGGATTTCTGTATTGCTCATCATCAAGTACATTTATGAGTAGGAAATGAGATTTAACCTTCATGGAGCTAGGTTGGTCGGATAATTTTTGTGTCTTTAACTGGTGGTGGTATCAACCCGGAAGTCTTCTTGGCATAGTGGATGTTTTGGTGTCGGTTGGTACACGTCCTCTACGTTTATTATTCAGGTGGTGTTCTATCTGACATATTGATTCCTTTTAATGTTAAGTCTTATTTAGCAGATCAGTTTTTGCTGAAATATAACAGCAGAAATCTTTTTTGTCTGTCCATAGCAATCAATCACATATTGAGGAAAGCATCCAAGAAGAGAGGTAAAAATAGCTTAATTGCAACCGCATCTTCTCTAAAGTTGAGTTTGATTTGAGAGGTAAACAGCTGTGATTAAAAGCTGATAACGTTCTTGTCTGAAAGAAAAGAGAGGTGAAGAACTACTAATAAGTTGAAAAGCGGTATAATGGAAGACGTGCTCTGTGAGATGTGCTCTCCCTTCCCCTGTATTATTTTCATGGGTGAACCTAAATTTAAAACTGTTTAATAGGTTTAGATGACTGCCAAGCAACAGCACCTTTAAAACAAGAGATATAATATATCCCAGATTTTTTCTGCTTTTACAGCGGAAGATCCATTCCTTCCTCACTTTACTTTGATTTTTAAATTGATCATGTACCATGTATTGATGTACAAATCAAACATGAATGAATAGCTAAAAGCAGCACTTCGCTTCAGCTCATTAATGTACACCATCCTAGAACAAATACTGGTGACTTGTTTTATGGTCTATAAGTAATACCAGTTATTTGATGAAGGATAAAACAAAAACTTAAGTTTCTCTTCACTCTTCAATTCACCGTTGTGCATGCATTTTAAAGCTTCACGAATTGCTTGTATCCAATCTGGATGAAGAGGAACTGTTACCGTAAAATGAAAATGGGTCAAGTCTGAATTAACAAATTAACAAACACAATGCGATATGCCGGCAGTTCCATTCCCCAAAGAAGTTTCGAATAGATATCACTCGCTAAAGAAGGATTTTTATTGAGGTTGTACTGAAATACGAAAGACGTTGTGAATCCCGATGTGCTGCAATATAAATTCAGTTTTTCCTTTCTTCTTTCTCCTAGTTGTCGTGCACTCTTTGTTACCACCGAAGATCGAAGGAGAGGACCGGTTTTATTCCTTTTTGCAATGACCGCAAAGCAATGGATAATGAAGTCGTCGTATGTTCGCTGAATTTTTCAAAATGAGACGTTACCGCTAATAAATATTTTGACTGCGAATTAACCAAAATGCTCTCTTCAAAAGCATAAAAACGAAATTAACTGACAGCTTGCATTGAATAAAAAAAAAAAAGTTAGGTGGACAACTGTGAAAAAGTTGGAAAAATACAAAATATGCATATATGCAAAATATAGATAGATAGATAGATAGATAGAAGATAGATTAGATAGATAGATTAGATAAATAGATTAGATAGATTAGATAGGTAGATAGGTAGATTAGATATAGAGAGATGGATAGATTAGATACAGATAGGTAGATTAGATATAGATAGATTAGATTTTATGTAGATAGATTAGATAGATAGATGGATAGATTAGATAGATAGAGGAGATATTAGATATAGATAGATGGATGGATTAGATATAGACAGATAGACAAATAGATACAAACACAATACATGAAGTGAACATCTATCATCAGGCGAATACATGAGGTGACAGTTATCCCATCCTTCATCTCCATGCTCTTTTCTTTTCTATCCAATTGCAATTTATATTCTCAAACATCGCTAATTCCTTTCAGTTCAGAAGATTTCATTCGAATAATGTAAAGTGTAAGTCAGTTGCTTTGAATGCTGTAAAACATTGAAACTTGTCATATAACGAAATTCACAGTGGATACTTTACCACACCGATAAACGGTTAGTGTGGTAGGGCAGTTGCACATATCTGAGAAAGTTTGCAAGCAAGAAATGATAATGATGATGTTGTAAAGTAGTGGCCGAAGAAAGGCTGGGAAACTGTCTTATCTTGCTTCATTTTGCTAAGACAGAGAATTGGGGAGGAGAAAAGCAAAAGAGAAAAAACCGAAAACACCGAGGTCAAATGGAACAGTTGGTATAAAGCTCAAAGGGTAATAATTTCTCCTGACTAATTCTGATATCGACTTCTGCTGGCTATAAGCAGCTTTCAACACGGATAACCATCTGTAGGGTTCTTTAATCGCATATTTGTTGAAATCGTTCCATTCTTTTTGCACCTTTTCAACACACAGATGTATGTTATGATTCAGAAAAAATCACTTCTTGTAAAAAAGCTTTTACGTAATTGCATTTCAGAGCCGTTCGATATTCAAGACTGCCCAAATTAACAGTGGAGGAGAAGGCTATATGAGTTGAAAACTGATCACCTAAAGCATTACTTTTATCTAACTGTCTCAATGGTATTTCGAAGTACCGAATGCGTTATAAATTAAAAAAAATGATCTAAGGTTAGTGTAGTAAGCATATTTTATCAGACAGTATGCGCCACGTTTGATGTCCACGTTATTTGAATAAAAAGACAATCTTGGTAATCCGAACGAAAGTAGGGAAGATCCATGCAGTTTACAGGGAAAGCTTCTTTTCCTTTCTATGAAGTTCCCTACTGCTTGACAATTCCTTCTCAGTAAGAAAAGTGCAGTTGATAAGTAGGTTGTTGTTACGGGTGATGTGATCTTGTGTTCAAAGTTACCTAGGTGGGAAAATGAAATTTTTATTTTCTATATTCTTTGCTACCGCAAAAACAAGTGTGCATTGTGTTCTCACAATCCGCGATGACGCATCTTTTGACCTGTTTATAAACTTCTGTTCATCACATTCAAATTTTTTTCTACGAACTACGAGAAACACGGCATAATTCTGATTCCAAATGAGAAACGCACGAAAAAAAAATGCCGTGATCAGAAGGCAACACATCAGTAGATTGCTGATCTGTAATCCTGTAATTGATATTCCATAATTGTTGATCTCTGTAACTTCGTCTGATATGAAACTAAAGAAAAAAAAGAAACCAAAATGTGTGATATGCCATGCGGACAAAATTCATTAATTTCCTATAAAAATATTTAACCAATAATTACAATATGAACGTATCAGTATTTCCACATACTGTTCAAGAATACTGTACGAAATGTTGTTCACTCTCTTAACATGAATCGAATTTCAAAGTAGAGGAGCCATTTTTTACTCACACAAATAAACGATTTGATATGACCGCAATATCAAAAAGGACCTATAAATTTACAAAAGATTCTTTTGAGAGGAGAAATACCTGTAAGCTCAATGAAACACTTCTGTCACATTGTATTTATGATTTCAATACATTCTGGAATATTTTTGAATGATTTTGAAATTTTTTGAAAAGAAAAATACCTGTAAGCTATTTTTGAAATTCAATGAAGGAGGGTAGTAATCTAGCAAAGTTGAGAGCTTTTAGTATTCAACTTTTAATTTTCACTGTAAAATACAAAATGACTGAATCTCAAGAATCCGAGATATTCGTGCAATAGTTTTATTAAAGCTGAACGATTAATCAAAATGCAGTGTCCGTATTATTCAACCTATTCCCTAGAAGAACTGGCACTGCGAGAATCTCTGCAGGTAGCTGAGCCTTATCAGAACCCGAGCAGCATTGCTGCCTTCTCTACAAAAATATTTTGAAGAGTTACCACTTGTTGCAAAGAAATCATTAATTTGGCAGCTTTTAATTAAAAAACAACAATCTCTTTTTCTGAAACTTGGCTTCATATATTATAAAAAGATTTTTTTTCTCTACTTTTGATGATCTCTTGCATTATCTACGAAATATGAAATTTCAATGATTAAAAAAGTGACTTTTTGAAGAAGATACATCTAGAAATTACGCATTTGAGCTGGATCAATGAAATGCAATTTTGACCAAAAAAAAACAGGTCCATCACATATGAAGACCCTAAGTTACGGTTAAAAAAGACTGCTTTGTGAAAATAGAATCGCTTACCAAATCGTAATGCTATACGATGTAAATGACCTAGGACAAACTACAATTAAAGTACAAATTTTATGTCTCGATGAAAGCGTTATTCGATTATAAACGTGGCGATGTAAGACTTCTACAATTTCAACTTCTTTTTTTTCGAATACCATTATTTTTACTGATCAAAAATTGCTGAAACATTTCTGTTTCTCCACTCCTATAGACCCTTGGTAAATCTTCTCTTTCCAGCATAAAATATCTAAGTAATCTTCCAAGCCTTACATCCTCACTCGGAAAAAAGAAAATCTTTGTTAAAGGCTAAAATACAGGAATTCAAATTTTTCAAGATGTGAAAAATTACAGTAATATTACTGATGAGAATAGGCCACGCATAATTTCAACTGATCAGTTGTAAAAATAAGCTTATAATCTACTGATTTTCAAAACCTCGGTAAGCACAACAAACAACGTCGCAAGAATCCTGTACTGCCTTTGATGGTGATATTAATAGTAATAATACTAAAGAACATTTGTCGGAATATTCTGTGGTTTCATGACAAGTTACTGCAAAACACCTGTTTGGAAACCTATAATGACATCTTATCACATCTATACTTTCTAGTTGATGCTAGTGCCCACAGAAATCCTGGTACAGAAAAGCGGTTCTTGCCGTACTAAGTGTAAATTTGATGAGAAATTGCAGCATTGACAGGTAAGTCATCTACCAGCGATGTAGCACTATTCGTTGTTTCAGATAAATTTGTATTTGTTGAAGATTTATGGATTAGCATTCGCAAATGTCGCAACGTTATATTCACATCACGGAATAACTGCATCTGAAATGTTTTCATTTAAAAAATTGTTCCATCTGCTCACCGTTTCGGATTAATTCTGGATATAAAATTTCTTAGCGGCAATTAAAGTCCGAGTCAAAGTTAGGGAAGTCAGTTATATCTTTGCAACTTTCACCTGAAAAATGCCAATGATTGTAATTAGGAAACCGACAATATTTCCTAAAACATCGCTTGCACCCAAACGAGACCATTCCTTGTATAAAATCGATGAGGCCAATATTACAAATGTTGTGAAGAATACATAATATGTAGGCGTTACCATCGATGTGTTGTATATATCCAGAGATTTATTCAAATATATCTCGAAAAAATCAAGAAAAATAATGACAATTTCTACCAAACTTCCTGTTATTTTCTTAAGCTCAGTCGATAAAATCGCCACTTTTTGTGGATTCGTAAATCTCAAAGTACTCAACTCCATACACTATTTTTTTTTTTAAAAGTTCTTCTGCTTTATCTTTTGCTAGAGCTTCCAAATGCTGCTCAAAAAGTAATACTAAATTTAAAAAATCCGGATGTAACTTCAACCGACTAACCGATCACCACGGCAGTTACTTATGCCTCTTGATGAAGACGCTACCCACTATCCAACCAAAACCTTCCCATGGAATGGCAGACATAAATTTCCGCGAGTTTTTATCACAATGTGATTATAACCCCATGAAAAGATTTTCAAAATTAAATGTCGACAAATTTTTGCAAAATTTTGAAAGGACAAATAAAATGCCGGATTATAAGACCTCATGTTAGATGAATCCATTTTTGTAATATTTTCTTGATCGAAGTCTCACCGACTTCTCAATATATTTATTCCACTAATTTATAAAAATGAAAATAAGGGAAAAATAACCAGTTGTACGGAAATGCAAAGGATTACAGCAACAAGCCAAAACCATGTAAGGAAATTCGTGAACTGTTGCCTTCCACCAATCGTTTCCTTAATGGCTAAACCAAGTCCTTTAACAGATAATACAGACAGTGAACCAATGATGGAGCAAATAAATATATAGACCAAAATATTAGAATGGCCGAAACGTGGTGCGACATAAGTAATCATTACTAATGATACCAAAATTACTGCTACCACATAGAAAATGAAACCTGAAAAATGCATTC
The DNA here is from genome assembly GCF_000183805.2 of Loa loa. Lineage (NCBI taxonomy): Eukaryota > Metazoa > Nematoda > Chromadorea > Rhabditida > Onchocercidae > Loa > Loa loa. The sequence goes on from NW_018108211.1 coordinate 93,613, forward strand.
TGAAAGATCCACTGATATTTGAAATTCCCAAAATTCTCATTCCCAAGCATACCCCTAACCACCTTTTTATCCAACAGTAATGTTCAGAAATTGACCATCAAAAGTTACAGATCATATACCCATTATTAATTGAAATTAAGAATGAATAAATAAAATCAACTCCGACTGATGGCTACAATAAAACAGTGAAAGGAAAGAGAAATAGTATTAAAGTTCAAAACTACCCTATTTCCCAACAAGTTATGTTGCTAAAGTAAAAATGACTTCTTTCTTCAGGTATTCCAGGTCAATTTGAATTGGTTAAAATACTAATTCACATTGAGCCGGAATATCTGAAGAAATAAGACTTTTCAACTTTCCAGTTTTCCAAACAAATTCAGGAAGTAATACTAGCATTAAAATGGAACAATGAACTTTCTGCGAAATGTGAAGAGGAATCTGAGAAAACACCATTCTATCTTTTATCGACAATTATCCAACACAAACATCGACTGGCATTTGATGGAAAAAAGATTAGTTTGAAGTGATGAGCCTCACTTCATACTTCAATATGCTATGGTTTACGTCCCAAAGCACTTGAAAAATTTCTTTTTCTGTACTGAAAGAAAGTGGTAGCACAATGAGCATTGATGTTGGAATTAAAAAATGATATAAGTGTGAAAAGTCGTATTCTGCTCTTGCAGAATGGTTCTTAACAAAAGTACTTCACACTTTCCAGAAAATTCATTCAAAGGTAAGCAACTCTTCCAAAACTCGTTACATAAATTTCTTTCCATGAATTAAAAAAGACCTGCATCTTTCATTTTGAGAGCCAAATCAGCCATATTAGAAACTTCTTCCTCCTTCGGCGAATGTAAAACGATTACTGTTGAACCAAGAAGACATACCGCACAACCGATTTTACCCAGTAAATTTAAACGTTCTTTGAGCAATTTCGATGATAATACTGCTCTGAAACTTTGTAAAAACGAGTCTAGTAATCTAATTACCAGAAAAACCAGTAACGGTTATTCTCTCGATTATATCAAAACTAATCGAAATCCGCTTTTTCTACCTATATGTGACTTTAATCCTTCTACAGTTTTAATTGCTTTTCTGCAGCAAAAATTAATTTTTAAATGACTGGATATATTTAACGCAGCATATATAATGCAGCATCTCATATATAATAATGCATATTTAATGCAGCATCCCTAACGATTGTGACAAAATTTGAACTGGACATGAACGCAAAAATTCTGAAAGCTGCTGGCGTTTCAAACCCGTCTCACTCATTCTGTTCACTGTTTCGATTATCAGTATTTCGATCGAATAAGCTCAGTCTAATCATCATTTGATATATATTTTTAGCCAGAAATTTCCAGGTCGACATGCTCCACTACGGTTTATATTTTGTCCCTTCTACTCTGCATCGCGGATGATGGCTAGATGTGTAATTTGGTAGTACAGGCTAATCTTAAAAATAGCATCAAACTTCTGATTGACTAGAATAGTTTAAAATAAGTGGTTAAATAAATTAAGCAATAGTTCAAAATACTTGGAGCATAAGTTGTTTCGCTTCCTAAATTAGTGTTCCGCCGAATGCTGTGCGCAACTATGTCACCAATAGAAAAGCACTATTATGTTAGAGCAGTTTTGATATTCTGGTATTCACTTTAAAAAAAAAATTATTTTGAGAACTGATCGCAAACTTACGTCACAATGACACTCAGCGCACCAAGAGGTGTTACCAGACTTGCTGGTGCAAAAGCATATGCTGCAAAATTACATGCCTCACCAGTACCCACTGCAAAGAAGGTTTTGAACAAATAATACAGATGAATTGCTTCATAAAAAACTGAAACCTCAAGTGGAAATATTACCGATCAGCTAGTTAGGCAACCCGAAGTGATCTTCCTTCACAAATGAAACAAATACAAAAATAAGAGAAATTTCATCAACAGGCAAAGCTATTTAGATTCTTTATCTTATTTGCAAGACGGAAGCCAAGCGGATGTCTAGTACCATATTATCTTAGCTTTTTTTTCCGCTTTAATGAAGAAAACTTACTAGTTAATACGCCGAACCACCACAACCATTCACGTAGATAACCAAAACCGCCTTCGGAGGCACGCTGGTTACAATCGACTTGGGCAAGTTTGATAAGTGCTTTTTTTTTGATAATAAATGAACTACCAATAAATAAGGACGATGAAATGGCTAAGCCGAGACCAATGTAAAAATCGAGCAATGGATAAGTGGACAGTAGGGAGTAAGGACCTACGCTGCCATTCGCGTTACCATCAGTTTCATTTTCCACTGAGAAATTCATCCTGAAATACTATTTCCCTTTCTTTTACGAATATTTCCTGAAACAGTATGTTTTGTAAATATGCAGCTTCATAGGATATTGTACTTTCAAGGATTAATGATCTGGAATTGAGCACATAAATACTTATTCTCCACATCACGAAATAAACATAAGAAGAATCAACAGCTTTTCAAATATTTAAACTTAGTCTGATTCTACAAAGTGTTGAGGGATGAATATTATTTATACGATGGAATCAAAGTGAGTTATAAAAAGTCCTGTTTGCAGTTATAAAAGATAACTGAAAAACGAAATTCAACTACCGCGTACAAAAACAGAAAATATTCAATAAAGGATAGAAAAAGTCTAGTGCTTCCAACCATAGAAAGTTATTAGAGAAAGATGAAAAACAAGATTTCTGATAAGCGGATTATTTCATAATCCGAGCACTTTTCCGAACTTTATGGGACCTTGCATTGGCTACTATCCTCCAACAGTTTCTAAACAAAATATTAAAGTATGACGATATAAATTTGATCATAGTGTGTAAAGTGTGTAAGATCATAGTATGTAAATTTGATCATGGTGTGTAGCTCGTTACTGAAATATGACAGATCAGATGCAGTTACCATTATGATCAAAATTTCCTTTCAGAAGTTATTACCATTCCGACTCAAAAGCAATACCACTCTCCTAATTCTCAACATAACGATGATTAAATTATGGCAAGCAACTTATGAATTTTTTCTCCCGCTTATCAAGTTGAGAAAGCAAAATACATGAATTACTGACCTTAAACGATTGAAAAATAAGCATAATAAAGTTTCAAAAATAGAACTGATCAAATTTACAAGGTCACAAGTTCCTTAACTGAGTTCAAGGAAAGAGATAACTATGCTGGCAAAAGATTTGCTTGGAACGGAGAAAGGATCGAAGCAATTTCCAAAAAATTTCAAATTTAAATCTATATCAGCAGTTACATATCTGCATGCGGGAATTTAAACTGTTGAAGATTCACTGTTGTATTTAATGCCACCATATTACAAAACCGTTGCACCGCTTCAGGGAGTATATGAAAATTTATAGATGGCACTTCAAATTATATTAGTATCAATCAATCGTAGAGTTAGATAATGATAAAAAGATAAACAATGCTTGTGATTTTTTTCATGAAGAACTACAGGAAATCGGAAATGAAAAAGAGATTTAAAAAAAATTAAAACTGATAAAAATGATGAAAACATAATGATGGAAAAGGAACCCAAATCGAAAAGATTTCATTGCATGGATATCAAAGGAGCATATAACTTAACAGTGCAAACTAAAGCGTTTGCTTCGCTTGACACTCACCGTTAAGTACCAAATATGGCACTTATGTTTGAAGGATGAGTATAGTGATATGTTGCTATGGGAGACTTCATATCGTACATGCTAAATCTATAAAGCGACAGGATAATAGGAAGGATATTTTCTGGCAAAATAAGTACGCTGCGAAGGTATTTTTCTAACCGTGAAGTTCCCTTTCTCCTTAACCTTTTTTTTCTTTTTTTCATGAACACAGAGGTCAATATATCTTTACGGTCTTAAGCTAACATCTGCTGACTTTAAACGAAGTTTGATTCATTTGCTTTTGTTGCTGTTTTTATGTAATTTTGTAGCTATCAAAATACTTTTACGTTCTACTTTTTCAGTGAAAACTTAAAGCCCCAACATTCGTGACTTGAATTTTCTAACATTTCAATATGCTGAACGATAAATCGGATGTACCGCAATTATGACACAACAGGTTAAGCAGCTTATACTACCTCGAAATCATTCATGATAGTATTGGTATTGTTTGCACCAAAATCATCACTGCATATTAACAAAAATGAGCTAACATGAAATATGAAGTCTTCTCTGACACTGTTTCCTGTGCTGAATTTTTAAATTTTTTGATAGGTACGGATTGATGAAATACATGTGCGTCCATTATCCTTGGCCGCCTTTAGCAAATCGATAACTTGATCTGCAAAAAGCGATTAACTTGATTCTGAATTTTCCTGCTCGCATATATGCAAAGAACTTATAATATTGTGATTTAAATTGGATAAACAATCTCGCATCTTCAGTCCTTTGGGAGATGAATCTTTATGATGAAAACATTTTTTGATTCCAGTATTACAAATTAATTAATACTAAGAGCATGTAAATTATTTCTGTCCATATTCTAGTAGTTCTTTTTTTTTCTTCATTTACACTCCAGTTAGAATGATACATACTTTATGCTTCTGTATTTAACCAAAAGAAAAAAAATACGAAAACCGGAATGTAACAGAAGAGAAAAGGTCAATAATGCAAGCGAATGACACAAACCATTAACCATAAAGGACAAACAAACGAGAAAATGTATCACTGTGTAAGAAGAGAATGTGAAGGAACATATACTAAACCTTTAGCAACAATCACAAAGCGGAAAAGAAGAAACATAAGTTTTTAAGTCTCTAATTAAAGATATCAAATACCTGAAAATAATTAAATGATAAAGGACTTTACATGTCTAATTTCACAGATGATTATTTCACAGTTCAATAATTATATTAGTTTGATGAAAGCATACATATATCACTGATAAGAGAATATAAAATAATAACTCATGTTACTGCTTACTGATGTTTTTCCAGATGTTTTCCTTGAGAAAAGATATGCACCCTCAATGCTTCAGTCATGTTAAAGATATACTGGAAGCCTCCAATGAATTCTTTGAAAAGATTAAAGCCTAGTTCGTTTTGGTCAAAACAAATCAAACTAAATAATTACCTACCAAAAACTCAGACTCGAAGATTGAGGCCAGTAGTTTCACAGATGATTATTTCACAGTTATTAGTTATTTGTTGGAGAATGCCTGAGTACTCTGATCCCTTTCTGAATCACTAAAATATGAATGGCTCGGTTCTCTGAAAGTCATGCAAACACTATAAACACAATTTAAACACAATTTGCAATTGAAAAAAAACTTCACTGAGTCATTGAAATCACGTTCTCTCCAAGTAAGATTCAAATCTGTTTATATCATTAGAGCGAATTGATTTTAATAAAGGGTTACATTTCATAAATCACTAAGTCGGACTTGCGAAACTCGCATTTCAGGCGTTCCTGACTTTCTCGGTGTGCCAAAAACAAATCAGGATGCTTTTTAATATTGCTTAAATATTAAGAATAAGGAAATCGAACAACTCTTCCGTCTTCCAAATATATACTAAAATGAATTTGAAAGTAGGATAATCATCCTCATCTTTGATTAACAAAGGAGGACACTACCAAGATAAAGTATCTTAACAGATAAACTATCTTGAAACTATTATGCGAAAGATACAGCATATGTTCTCGGAATAGAATTTCTTTTTTCTGTGACAAAATCTTATATGAAATACTTCTCATTCATAGTGTTTTTTCCTTTTTTTTAATTGCCAGCTTCAACTGCAATACCAAGTAGTGGCTGAAATAAATGACTGATTTCTAAAAAGTTCTTAAAATCCTGAAGAAGTTTAGTAGCTCCACAACTCTAATAATACAATTATAAGCATGCCAAACTGGGATACTATTCAGAGAGAATAATTCAACAACTACTATCATCCAGGAATTTCATAAACTATGATTGACATATATAGCATATGATTGCAGGAAAGCATCGGATAATCCTATCGGTTACAATAATAAATCTCACCGGTTATCTGACTAAAGTAGTTTCACAACATAATGCCTGAACAAAGTTTTCAGTTAAACTTTTGGCCTGGTGGTAGACTAAACCAGAGCTGGGAACTTTCATTTCGCAAACAAACAGCTGACAAGTTTCTATCGAGGTCCACACTCACTTCTTGTACAGAATAAATGAAACAGTGAAAATGAGGCGCTAATGCACAATTCTAATAATTCAATCACTAGAAGTAGTGATATTTTAGCTACCACTATTAGCATTATAATAATCATCATGCGGGTCCATTAGTACTTTCGCTCCAACTCAATAAATGGAGTTTGAAATTTCGCCAAGAATTAAAAACCAAGAATTAAGTTTGAAATTCCGCCATGCTCTACAATTTGCAATTTACATTGGAGATTTCAGAAGGCTTTCTGAATCAGGAAATCATGAACTATACGAAAATATTCAAATATTTCTGAAAAGGAAAAAAGTAAAACAATAGGAAAGTAAATAATAGGAAAGTATGAAAGTACACATCCCTGCTACTTTATTCGACCCTTCCCAAAAAAAGTTCAATAATTCATCCAAAAGCAACCAGTTTACTTGCTGTCAAATATCAAATTTATGTTGGAAGGTACAATCCACATCTTATTAGCAGGAAAATGCTCGATCTTGCTGCACCAATCCACCTACATCTCCTGACCACCAACCGTAAAGAGGATTCATTTTACAATAGCATGAGAGCAAGCTAAAACACGACAACATGAAAGATTAACTTTGAAAGTCTCCCATTTACCTCTCTAAATAACTGGCACTTCAAAGTTAAATGAAGAAGTTAATAACGACAGGAAAGACCTCTTCTTTTTTGTCATTTCCTTCTTTAAAATTCCCTATTTCATGAATATTACGGTATTTTCTTATTAATTCAAAATAAGGCAAATGAAATGTTGAACACACGTGGTCCTGATCACAACTTCAGTTTTTTATACAACATTTTGGATCCATAATAAGTGAGAATCTCTGATTAGCAAATTTGTAATTCGATTCCTATTACTGATGAACGGTCTTTTTCAGTAATACTGAGACGGAAATCCGTTAGACAATAAGAAAAAAAACCAACAAAAACCAATAATAAGGTTTTATACTGCTAAACGCTTTACACACAACAAAGTAAAGCTGATAAATATTTGCAAAATTAAAACAACGTTAGCTTCCGCATGATCTGACCTAATCCACCAATGCTGGCCTTCCCATAACCTAATCCACCAAACCGGCAACAATGAACACATCATGCAAGCAGACAAATGCAAATATTCAAATATTCGTAAATGTTTCAGTAGTTACAAACATGAGCTTTCCGTTTGCTCTCTCTTCCACTCCTCTCTCTGAAACAGTAAGTAGCCAGTTAAAAAGAAAACTGGTAATAAAAATCAAACTGATACTGAAAAGAAGATAAGGTGTATAAAAGCGAAATGGAAAAGATATCCAAAAACACAATGCACAATTTTTTTTTCGGCTGACGATCACTATAGAACAGGCAGCAGATAAGCTAAAATAGCATCAGTGAAAACTATAAATCATGTAAGTAGAGTCTCCCTATTTCATTTGATCCTTAGCTTCACATGTCGAATCGAAAATAAGACATTATTATTCTATTCAAGTTTTTTTTCCAATTAATTTTTTCAAATATTTCCCACATTTAAATATTTTCCTCCTTTTGTCTCGAAAATTATCGCGCTCACGAGAAATATAACAACGCATTTGACAAAAGCTTTGATAGAAAGACGGGATCAATTTTTTCCCTCCGTTCAATTTCAAATCTCTGATTCAAATGAAGTAGTAAAATATTCTTATACTCATAGAACTTAAATAATTCCTGCAATAGTTATCGCGATAACATAGCATCTTCTGAATTTTCTTGATCCACTCCTCCTATGTGCATTTTCTCAATTTCTGGAGCAATTTCCAAAACAGATGCCAAATCGACAACTTTTTTTCCCACAGTACATAACTTATCTAAATTTTCTGTTGTTTCCTTCGCCAATGAATCAGCCTGAAACAAACTCGTTTTCTTTGAAATATAATAAAAATATCAAAAGATGCAGGATGGAGGTATTATCGCATTGCTGAAAATTTTTTTTAAGATTAACTTATGAAATTCCTATTAAGCCAATATATAAAAAGCAAGAAATATACTCTGATGCTCCACATTTTTATAAACTTGTGACTGCTGTACTTATATCCCTGGCTCTTTTTTTGCTCTTAATTTTCTGTCTATTCTTGAGGAAGCAAAGGGAAGTATGAATGAGAATCATTTTCCGGATTAAGTTTACAAGCAATCTCCCTATTTTAATTTCGGTTTTAGTTTTATTCAATTTCTCCCATTTTCTTTTTCCTTATTTTTAAATTAGTTTTTGTTTTTAAGAGAGAGAGAAAGAGTACAGCGAATAATACAAAGTCATTATTTAAGGATGTATAGTGAGATTAAGAGGTCATAGAAGTCATAAGATTACTGTAGGTCATATGCATAAAAGGTTGTACTCCACAACATCAATCATTACAACTGGATTTGTTTTTTTTCAAATCTATGACAAAGTAAATCTTATTCTTGCATACTATAAGATCTTATTTTACAAAGTATGCACAAACAAACTAACGACTTGGCAAATCTCAGGCTTTACTGTCTTAAAATCAGGACAAAGATCAAGTGAAATCAACGGAAAAAAACAGTTCAGCAACAGGAAGTGTCACAGCTAAATCCAAAACAAGAGCTAGCTAATATAAATTATAAAAGCTTAGATTTCACTTTTTTTTTCTTAACTGAAATAAAGAGAAGGGTGTAAACCTTTTCTTTCAATAATTGGTCATATATTGGACGATAGACTTCGAAATATTGCTTGACACAATCCTGAGTCAATTTCAAAAAGTCATCGATCCCTTCACCAGTCAGTGAAGAAACTGAAACGAAAAAGGAAAACGTTTTCAAAGTAGAACCAAGCAAAATTTTTTCCCAAAAATTTCCTCGAAAGAGTTTTGCATTTTTCCTTTGAAAAAAGAAAGATACAGCCTCTCTATAGTGGATTTAAGAACTTTCAGAGTGTCGAGATGCTTGTTATATTAGCCACCTTATGGAAGATAAGAGATGTTCACCAAATAGACTACATATTTTTTAAACCACTTTTGTTTTTATTATTGCGTCTTCCCTGAAACAATGAGTTAAACTTAATGCCTCAAAGTTCACTGCGCAATTAAGAACATTAACACACCTGAGACGGTAGCCAAGTTTTGGTAGAACTGGTCAAGTACAAGACTTAAAGATCTGGTTAAATCGTTCATATATGAAATGGAATTTTTATCCAATGCTTCTTGAAAACTTTCGAAATCATTCATCCATTTCATCGCAAATGTTGGCTTTATTATATCCGCCTATAATTTTTTTTTAATATCACGACGCATAGTTTTTTAGGACAGCGATTAGAACGCAGTAAATGTAGAATGGAAAACTTGCATGTTGTTTAGCAATCTAGTAAAACGATAAAATGGTAAATAATAAAGAAACACTAAAAAAAATAAAGAAAAAATAAATAATAAAAAAAAACAGTCAATTCAACTTTATAATCAATTCCATAGCAGTCCAACTTTTTACCAATATAAATTATGTCTCATCATAATTCTTCAAAAAATTAGTCACTCAATAGTAGAGGATACTCAGCAGCACATTCCTATCAAAAGGAAGCATGATGAAATAACCTTATTGAAAACAACGATGAACGGTAGCTTTGTACGGTATAAAATTGAGCACGCATAAAGCATGTTCGACATGAATGTTGTTGGGTTTGCTGCGCGTACCGAGTCAACAATAAATGTTATTAGTGTTGGAAATGAAGAAGCTAATAAATCGGTAATGATCGATCCTGAAGCCGACCACGTGAAGGCTTCAATCTGACCAGGAGTATCCAACAAGCAGTAAGGACACTGTTCCGACCGAGATTTTATGAAATCTACTACCTGAAACACATAACATTTCTCAACTTTCATCGGCTTCGACTGCGGTAGCAAAAAGTTACTTGCATTCGAACTAAACTGAAGTAGATGAAGTTACTGATGGATCTTAGGCAAATAGCGCCTACGCGGTATCTTGCATCCGCAAACTGCCTCAAACATGATCAATGAGCCGAACTCCTGAAGAGCTGTGTAAAACTATCTCAGTTTCTTGCAAGTAGTTTCTCATCTTCAGAAACGCTCAAAAATAAATCACCGAGAATAAAGACAGATGAGGGACAATTACTACATTCTGTAATGAAAAAAACAAACAAACCTGATTAAATTTAGTACATATAAGGTTTAGGCAAGTCATTATAGCACCGTTCGGACCTAAGTGATATTCCTTCATCACCTGTTTGTACTTTACCGTATCTCGGATATCAATATTTGCAGCATATGGAATCGTCGTAACAGCCGGATCCAGATTCACCAGATATGGTGCAATGTTTTGTTGACGTAAACGTGCTGCCACACGCTCAAATGGTCAATAAATTTTGCAATAAATGTGTTTGTACTCACAAATAAGAGAGTGTGAAACTATCCGTAGCTCAAGAGTTTAATGGGATAGTTCGACGCGCAAAAATTTTCAATGAGCAAAAAGTGAGTGGGAAGTTGTGAAAAGAAAAGAGAAACCTGAACAAAAGCACTCTTGCCGGATCCTGCCATTCCCAAAACGATAACTGCTGCGGTGCTGCCACCAAAAGCACCAGATGACGACGACGCGGATGTTTTTATTTTCTCCATTCCGAAAGTGACTATAGCATTGGACGTTTGCCCAATACGTCTCAAACTTTAGCGTCCTCTGACTAAGAACCCTGCAACACAAAAACCTTTTCCATCTCAAATTTGTACTTTCCATTAAAGGAAGCAGAAAAGGAAAGCGATTAACTTAATAAACAAAACTACACATTCTCAAAATTCAAAACAAAAGCTTGGAAATGAATAATATTAAAACAACAAACTAAAGGATAACAAATATGATAAGAAACGGCTACAGTCATTTAATCGACGAATTTCAGAATCCAGTAGACTGCTCTAAACTTAATTAGCTGCCCCCTAATTAATTAACTTCCCACTCAATGCCTTCGCAGACCCTATACACAGTAGACGTCCATGATGTACCAACAAGAGACAGCCGTAGTTCGCCTTTCTCTCATTTCAATAATGTTTAACATCAACCTCACTGTCTTAATTCTCTCCGAATTCATTATGTTTTTACTACAGTTAACCGGGATTTTTACTGAGAATTTCAAGGATGAATTACACTTGAGATTATGGAATGGAGAAATACGTCGAGGGATTGTGGGCACGAGTACGCGTGCGCTGCATGCTTGCGCATATAAGTTCGTACTTGATACTTCTCTATGTATGTGCAAACTACAGTTTGTGGTCTTCCAGAAGGGTATATGCTATCTGTAATCCATTTGAAATGAGCACCGGATTTGTAACCGCTTCGGGAAAAGGCGTAACGGTAAGTGAGAAGGCACTTCAGAAAGCACGTCAGCTGTTCGAACTCCTCGACGACAGTAACGATGACAGCTCAATTCGAACCGCTGCTGGAAACATTGACAGTGCTCGCTGCAGCAGCATGGAAAGTGGGTAAGAAAACGTGACACTTATAGATTGGTATACGTAAAGTACTTTAGAGATATTAAGGTAATATAATGGCTGGTTATTGTCACACATCAGATGTACTGACAATCAAAGTCTAAAGAGTCTTGTTTTATGTATGCGGCATAATAGGAAATTGATAGCACCAGTTCTTACAACATTCTGTATCGCAAGTTGAATACCCGTAGCAGCTGCATTATTTATTAAGATTTGTGCTCAAAGTTTGGTTCATCCCTCAGTCCCAGTTCCATTACCAAAAATGGCCCACTTGAGTATAATGTGTTTCATTTAAGCAAGCGAGACGTCATACTCATTGAAAGTTTGAGAATAGATTGAAGATGTTTTATCCCACAATTCCTCCAACCATTCCCTTTGCCGAATATAACTTCTTATTACGTAAAGCAGTATGTTGTTAAGTTCTACTTGAGTCGCTGCGTTGCATGAACTGTTAATTACCGTAGTAACTTCAGTGATTTGGTATCACTTAGTTCCCTCTTCAGCGCAGCGCGACGAAATTCCAGGCAGGTATCATCAACATTCAAATCTCCTCTAATCAAGAACCCACGTCTTGACAACGGTTAGTAATTTTTTAATCTATCATTTACTTCGCCAAGTATTGTACATATGACTTCATCTTCTTATCCCTATATCTATTGAGAAATAAATTTCCTCGGCCACTATATCTTCGTGGAAAAATAATTATTTGAAATTAACCATTAATTTTAACATGAAATTAAAATGTATTCATCTGTTATATTTGTTGAACTTTTTCAGTTAGTTATAGCAGCAGTTTTAATTCTGCAATCAAGGAAATTGCAGCAATATCTGAACAGTCAATTCCTACAACACCGAAAAGCAAGTATTGTCAGAGAATTCCTATATGGTGATGAATAATAAATTCTTAGAAGCAAGCATTGTCTCATTTCAATATTTGCTACACTGTGCCAGGGCTTTTTTTCTAATCTTTTTGAAATTAAACATTGTAATAGAGAACCACTAATAATGGAAGTTAGGTGAATACGAGCTCGTAAACAATAATGAGGTCTTTTGGAAACTCTGTTTTAGATTCTCTCTGCAGTAAAATCGGAAATGTTACACCGATCAAGTTATTGACACCATATTGCAAGAACTGGCGGTTGTGCATCAAAGTTACGTCTGTTGATGAGGTGAATGCGTCGTCGCACTGCTATTCTGCTTAGTTCGTATGTATTTTTCAAAGGGAAAATTTTGTCTAGTTTTCATTTTCAGATAAGATGTATTCGAGGTCAGCATATATTCTCATTTCTAGCGGTGGATGATGGTGGTGTTGAAATTCGTGTTTCTGCTTTCGGTGACATTGCATGCAGAACCGCTACTCTGATATGTCCGGAACAGGTGGGTTTGCACCAAATTTTACAGATTTTAAATATTCGGATTCTTTTGAAATGATACTTTATAAGTAGTATTTCAGATGTATTATATTACACGCGCATCGGTGAAAATGGCAAACAGGAGATATAGCCGTAATGAGCATGATATGGAAGTTGTGCTTCGACCAGATAGTGAGGTCATATTTTGCGGTTTTAATGCTTAATATAAATCTTATAACGAGAAATAAAGTGCAAATCTTATTTCTTTTGTACGTTAAGATAACGGACGAATGACGAGCTTTGTTTTTCTCATATAAAAGGAAGAGCCATAGTGTTTACTAACACATTTATTTAAAGGTATTTTTCAGGTCACAAAATGCACGGATCGACCTTACATTTTGTCGCCGAAAGTGAATTTTGAGTTTGTGCGCATTCACAATTTGCAAAATTTTATCGACACAGAAATAGGTTTGTAGTGGTCAAACTGCTGTGTTAGCTCTGTTTTTAACATATCTCTGTCTACTTGGTCATATTCTGTTATAACTCAGTCTAACTCATAAAATCTGATGAGTGAAGCAGTACTTGTTAAAGTACTTAAATGAGATTTCAAAGTATATAAGATTTTGACGCTTGCAAAATTTGGGTGGAAATCTGTTTTCTCATGAAAAAAAGAAACTAAATACCGTAATTAAAGATGTGTTGGGGATCGTAATCCACATTGACAAAATGAAGCAGCTAAAATCAAAAAACTGGAGAAGAACTGCAAAAAAGGGAAATACAGGTCGTTGATGATAGCGGTTACTACGTTGCTATAAATCTGTGGGGACAAAAGGCAAAAATGTTCCCAAACGAGCAATATCAACACGTGCTGGCTGTCAAGAGGTTACTTGTGCGTTGTTTTCAAGGTTATTTTTTGATTTGAAAAACTAATTGGCCGCTGGTTGTGCACTTGGCAAATTTTGCTTTAGATTCATTTTTACTCGTGATAAAATACAAATTGCGTGGATGACTCTTGCTCAATTTATTTGATCTTTCGAGATTTCAGGGACGATATCTTTAGTTTCATTGGCCTCCAGTAAACTGTTACACGACCCACACTTCCCGGAAGCCGATGCGCTTCGATTTTGGTACAGTGAAAACAGGAAGAGTTTCAAACCTGCATCAATGAATCAAGTTTCATCATGTAAGTTCGTTGGCAGTTTGCGGCAAAAAGTTCCAAATAATTATTTGAGGAAAAAAAATATTCCTCATTCATATCCCATATTCTCAAATTTTATTTATGTGCGACTCATCCTTATTAAACCTTAATAAAACTTGATGTTTTTAAATGTAGCGAAGTTTCTTGTGAAACTCTTCTGTGATTATTTTCTTAGACATTAGATTTTTTTTAGTTCACGAACACAAATGGATCAAGCAATTAAAACCCTCGCTGGATGGTCATTTTTTCAACTTGACTGCAATGATTTCTTCTATTTTTACAGAAAATGCTGTTTACAAGGTGCCTTTTTTTTAAAGGAAATGTATGCGTATTTGGTCAAGCAGAGATGACAGCAGCTTGAAACGATTAAATGAAATTCATTGAGAAATACAGTTCAAGTTATAGAACTTTCCAGGGTTGTCCAACTTGTAAGAAAAAGTTATTGGTCGAAAAGGATAATGATCTGTACATATGTTCAAAATGTGGTATATGCAACGAGTATAAATATTATTACACTTTACATGTAAGTGCTGAACTAAAAGGAGAGGTTCTAGATGTAATTTCGCTTGGTGATGATGAATATCTTGAAATTTCTGGTAGATATTAATTACTTACAACTACCATTCTTGTTGTCGCCATTTGCAATAGTGATTACTAGTTCTATTATTAGTTTATTATGTTGATTTTGATGGC
>NW_018108211.1:108638-122584 GCF_000183805.2 Loa loa
CTAAGAAAATCCAGATATTTCAAGATTAAAATGACCAGTTCATCTGGTTATATTTTCTTTTTTTTCTACAAAGAAATTCAATCAACAATTTGGTCTCTGATGAGCAATGAACAAGGTGCCTTTTTTTAAAGGAAATGTATGCGTATTTGGTCAAGCAGAGATGACAGCAGCTTGAAACGATTAAATGAAATTCATTGAGAAATACAGTTCAAGTTATAGAACTTTCCAGGGTTGTCCAACTTGTAAGAAAAAGTTATTGGTCGAAAAGGATAATGATCTGTACATATGTTCAAAATGTGGTATATGCAACGAGTATAAATATTATTACACTTTACATGTAAGTGCTGAACTAAAAGGAGAGGTTCTAGATGTAATTTCGCTTGGTGATGATGAATATCTTGAAATTTCTGGTAGATATTAATTACTTACAACTACCATTCTTGTTGTCGCCATTTGCAATAGTGATTACTAGTTCTATTATTAGTTTATTATGTTGATTTTTGATGGCTACAGGTGGTTCAGATTCACAAAGTTGGAATTGAAAATATTGTTCGATTCCTTCTTACTGTGGTATTAAGTTGCTTTAAAATTTTCGGAAGTTCGGCGGAAGAGAATAAAAATTCTTTCCTAGTTCGGTCGCCCTTAGACTTTGAATTACCAAAACCCTTCAAGCAAAAGCTAGTAACTGTTATGGGGATTCCACTCAGTTCTTTTTTTCAGATGGAACTATTTGATTTTACGGGAACTGTTCATGTAACTGCATTTGATGACTGTGCACAGAAATTGATAGGGGAACAGGCGGATGAAGTTGCTAAATTCCTGAAATTTGACAGTGAGCGGTATCAATCGTCATTCAAAAGTGTGCTTTTCAAACCGTATATGTTTCGACTCGGTGCACAAAAAAGTGGAAATGCTGACTATTCCACAATTTCAACTAAAACAAAACAAATTTACTTTTGGTCGATGAAGGATTTGATTCCCATGCCTTTCGATAATTATTGTACATTTTTACAGCGTGCCATTGAACATGCCAATACTGGAATATCTGTAGAAAAATGATGGTTTTTTTTGCCATCACATATGCAAAATGTCAGTTTACACTAATTTCCCATTGCAAATTTCGAAGATTCTAGAGATGTTCGGATTTTTACTGATATTCGATCATGAGTCTTCTGAAATTCTAAATATAATAAACTGCATATTGTGAACTTAGTTATGAACAATATACGACTTTGTATGTACTGAAAGAAAAATTAAATGGTTTCGTCTTTGCCTTTTTCAGAACGTAAATGAGATGTACGATTGTCTCATGCAGTTTTTAACATTTCACTGAAAAGAAAGGCAGAAACGACACTGCTCTTTATAATGTATCAAATATAAAAAAAAAAGAAGAAAAAATGGGTGTATACAATTCTTGTTTTTATTTTTGTTCGAATCCAGTGCTTTTCATAAATTTGTCATTCATTGTTAAGGGTATGTTTTTCAGTGTGTTTATTGATGATCTGTCAAAAAAAATTCAAAGATGGGTTTTGGTACCGAATATCATTTAGAAGAATATGAAGGAATATTCTAAAAGGAGTTCCTGTTTATAAAACTTTGCGTTCACTTAATTTTTTATAAAATGGCATCTACACAGATTTTTTTATAGAATAACATTTTAACAGGGATGTGAGATGAGCTAGTCGTAATAGCCAGTTTCGCACGGAAGGATATCAGAGGTCATCAGTATAACTGATAAATAAGTAAAGAGAGGATCAAAGTCACTTAGTTTGTGGGCTAACCCGAAATTCCCATTCACTTGCAACAGAACAAAAACGATTTTTAACTACGCTAGACAACTCCTTTCCGCTGTGTAGGCACTGACCAACCGCTGCATTGTAGATTTTACGACCCTGAAACGTTGTAACATTAACATTGTTTCAGGAACTCTGGATCTGAATGTTTTGTACGTAGAAGCGTTTTTTTTCAGAATTCTTTTTAGTGCCTATAAAATAGCAAAGTTGACTTTAAATTACTGCTTACCATAAGCGACCATTGTTGATGAGCACCCTGTAGGTGGCATTTTAGAATACGCGGTCCCTGGAAATTTTACAGGGTAATTATTAAAATAGCTCTTAATAGTTGCATATCTTTGTGTTTCAGGCACTCTGAATCTGAATTTTGCGGATTCATATTACTAATGAAATGCATTACTCCAACCAGAATTACTCGAACAAAGTCATCGTTTCCCAGAAGATCGTCATTTTCTGCCTATCAGTCCATATGCTCCCTTTTGAAAAACAGTAGGGAATAGATAGTTTCTCAAAAGGAAAGGATATTCGATTAGAGCAAAAGATAAGAAAGACACCACCTTTAACGAGTCGAGACAGAGCGTTGCCGAACCCATAGGGCGAAGTTCGCCAAGTTTTGTCCAGCGCCAATTCTGATGACGATTTCCATTGCGGCAATACTCCACCACGACGCTATTCCCCTTCACCAAACGTCCATTCGTTGACTGAGCTGTCAGACATAAGCTCGTGTTGTATAAGATTATCTACAAAATAAATTTCAATTTAGAACTTTTAGAAATCTTATTCTACCCCCTATATAAAGTTGGCGAATTGATAGCAATCATGCATTTATCAATTTCCATAAATTCCACTGAACTGCTCGATTGTAGATCTTGATATTCACTAATATTCAATGTGGCGATTTTTCTGGCCGTCACTTTTCATTACGACGTCACGACTATTTCCACTACGACTGTCTTGGGCATCAGTTTTTTTATGACTTTCCTTCATCCGCAAAGATATTCTCATAACTCTTAGTTCCTACTTTTATCAGTGCTTAAATCTCACGTGATATCTTGCGATATTTCTATTCCGTAACATATCAGATTTCTTTAGGTCAACCATTGTCGGATGGTTGTTCGTCAGTAGTTCTGGATAAATATTTTGGAGATACCAAAAAAACGATTTACAGTGCAGTTTCTTGCGTAATGCTTTCATTTCCTTTATATCCCCTATATCGATCCCTCTCAGATTTGGCCTAGCTGCATAAAATTGGTCCTGAAAAATTATCCATTAGTTTTGCAGATGCGGCAAGTTTTTTTTTTCGTTCAGAAATAGTGATGGAACAAGCGCCAAGCTCGGTCAAGGAAATCACATGCACTTGTCGAAAAATCTGATAAGTTTGACAGTGACGCAAATAAAGTATGTTTTCATTTTGTATTTATAAAAGAATATCGGATCAAGAATATCCCATATACTAAAATCTTGTCACCTCTAAAAGGGAAAGTGACGAATAATGAAAAATAATGGAAAGCCCTTCAACTTTAATTTGTTATTGAAAGAGATAAACATTATAGCTGAACAGAATCTATAACGTGATCATAAAACCTACAAATGAACGATATTAAACCGTAATGTAAGCATTAAATCTTGAATTTATTCGATAGGTAACAAAATACGTACGATATATTCATCGAGCCAAATATTGGCAGTACGAGCTGCATTGTGGCCCATTGAATCAATTCCAAATCCATATGGCCGCCGTTGGCGAAATATATGACCAATTCTGCTACATGGAATAATTTCCAATCGGCCACCACACATCCAAATCTGCGAGTCCAAACGAAAATATCGAATGAAATTCGAATTAATTAAGATCACTGCTGCTAGACAGTGTGTTTATTCATTAAATTACCATTTCCAGAAAATTTCAGCAGTCACCCATGAACTTCCAATTATACCCGCAAATAGGGTCACGAGATCCCTGAGGTTCAGTTCAGTGAATATTTTGATGAAGATTGTAACATAACTTTTACCCTCAAAGAAATTTCTACATTTTCTGCTCCCCAAATTTCCATCCCTCGATCATACTGTCCAAGCTTATCGAAATATTTCTTATCAATGGCGAATAAACCACCAGCCATTGTTGGTGATTTCACCGGGCGTACATATTGTTTGGGTTCATCGAAGTACGATGATGGGAGGTAATCCCATTTGAATGCAAGTGACCATGACATGCCCCCTTTGCATATTGGCGACTCGATATACTTCAAAGTATTTGCATCAATGATGTCGATAATCGGACAGACAACCCTAAAATACTCGAAAAGAAATTTTTTATTTTTAAGATTTCTGTTTTTTCTGTACCTTTTTCTGTAATTTCACCTTACAAAGCGATCAAAGATTCCGTTGCATTATCTAATGACTAAGGAACGTAAAATATAACATAGTTGTCTAGGATGCAGGTACACAATAGAATTTGAGTTAACAAAATCGGAAGAGCAATAGTAGAAGGGTCAAATAAATGGTGTACACATTGGCCTTTCCATCTGTGTCACTCCGACGAGATGAAATGAAGGAAATGCGGACAGTTTCAGTGGTTTTGTCAAAAAAACAGTAAATAGACCAAACAATATACTTAGTGCTTAAATTATGCTTATCATAATGATAAAATAGAAATCACTTCGATTATTGTATATTTCGAATGAATCCTAAAACTAACGTATGCCTATCAGTAACGATTCGATCCAACAGGGGTTCGAGCCATCGTTCATTTACTTCGCAGTGACTATCTAAAAACACTAGTACTTCACCTCTAGCATGCTGAGCTCCAAATATTTTTGCTCGAATCAATCCCTCATTCCTTTCCGTACTCAACATTTTCACCACGTCACTGTTCCAGTTCTCATGAGCATATGCGCGTACCGCAGCATCAGATGTATTGTCTGAAGACAGTTTTTATAACAGCAAAAAAATTTATTTAAGAGACTGAATAATTAGTTGATCGAACAATTCAGGACAATTTGTCTAAAAACAGAATTCTACCAAATCCTCACACTTATTACTCTCCAAACATCCATGATTTATTCCTTGTTTCATGTACTACTTATTCATATAAAGTCACGTATATACGCCCAAATTCAAGATCAATCTCGACATCCTTGATTATGTATGTAATAATATCTCTTGAAATCTAGCAAACTATGGTCTATTTTTTTTCTCCGGTTCATTAAACTTGAACAAACCGAGATCGCTGTGGTCATTCACCAGTAATATTTCATTAATCAAATTTGATGGCGTTTTATCCAGAATACTATTAACCATGCGAATCAGAACTGATGAAGCTTCATTATAATAACAAATGACAATACTTGCTGCAGGCAATTCTTCCGAATAGCTTTCATTTAGACATCTGAAATATGCAGTAGTAGATGCCCAAAAATTTAAATCAGTTCTTTAAATAAATGGACTTCAAAAATGAGCACATATACCACAATAGTCACAATAATCCGAACATCCCAAAATAGTACCAAATTTAATTTATCAAAAATGATGGAAACATGAATCGAAGCCAGTTCCCGAGCCCACACTCATTCACCAAATTTTATGCAAATCAATACTCACAAGTAATGGCGTGTATCTGGGATCTTTCGCTGTGGTCCAATCCTACTGCTCAGAAATTCATTGAATGCATATTTGGCGTAACTTATTTCACGTTGTTTCTAAAAGTTTCGCGAAATTGATGCAAAATTCGCTCAAATGATATGCAATATTTACTTAAGCCGAACAATTTCAAGAAAAAGTGAAAATATAAATCATGAAAAAAAGCACAGAACTGTTCCACATAACCAGCTGCGAGCAAGCAAAGTGCTCGTTAATACCGATACATGGCATCAGTATTAATCAGAAACTTAAAGGACAATTTAAAAAAACATGCTGACAGATTATGCCTAAGTAATATTAACTGAAACAGACAGGAAGAGTAAGCGTTTTGTTGGCTAACATCGTGGCGCTGAATCGCGCCATCGCTGAGATGACAAACGACACAAAATAATCAGCAAATCGTACAATGGAGAAATGCAATGGAATTACCTGTTCCTGTTGATTTTGTATGATAGACAGCTTTTCAAGATCAACTTCCGGTATTTTATTTAGTGAAAACTGCTCCTCCTGCATTTCTTTCGATATATCATTATTGTTCTCATTACTGTTAAGAGTTATAGGTAGTATAATCATCTCTGAATGACCATCAAGAGTTGGATGAACTGATGCATGATATTGTTGACGTAAGGAAATGACTCGTGCTCTCGGTTCATCTAGTAATCCCAGATATGCCATCATAATGAATATCCATAACAGAGATACAGCAGTTGCTGCCGTTATGTAGTTTGTATTCATCCGCATGCCAGAATTTTCTAGGTCTATTCAGCAGTTAAGGATCGAAGTAAGAGAATTTCACTTTACTAGAGATATTAATTGAAAAGAGTCGTCGTATCACTTCATCCAAACTGTTTGCTATTACTGTGCCATTCATACGACTCGTTTGAAGTTTGATGAAAATACTGAAAAAGAATGGACAGCTCATATCACCGAGCGAAACGGACGGCACTGGTAAACAAAACGTAAGGAAAAGATACCGTATGATAGAAAATATGCTTTCAGTTCCGATCACTAACTGGATTTCACTAATAAACGGTAACCGCGCTTCCAGGATTGCTGGCTGGCAGTATTCGATCATCCAGCCGAACTCATCTCCTACTATGCATGCGACTGATTTCAAATACAACCGAACATGATTTTTCTGAAAGAAACTTCCTGTGTTCAAATCATCTCTGGGTAGTTCGTATTATCTGCTCTGGATTAGATAACGGTTCTTGGCTCAATTTAAAGTTCTGTGAAGTATCTAGTAAATATTCAATTTGATTTGTGTTTTGTCCAGAAGCAATGGAAACTGTGTCCGAATTTTCCGTCTGTGGAGCATATCTCAACTATGTCTTCACACTATCTGATAGGCCACCATTGTTCTAGTATTGCAACTAGCGCTCGAGGTTAAATCTCTCATCAAGCTTTACATTTTTGGTTATTCTACTCTTCTTGTTTCCCTTTTTTTTTTCACTTAACTTAGATGGTTGTAAAATAAGGAAAAAAGTAAAGGGCAAGTGACTGTTCCGTAACAATGTGGAGCAAGGAAAAGATCAGGAATAAATTGGGAGTAGTTGAGAGCTGAATAAAAGAGGGGTAAAGTGTTTTCAGAATTTGAAGCCATTCATACTAATGAAAACTGGAAAGTAGTAGAACTTTGAAATCCATCCAATCTGAATGATAAATTATTCTCTTACCACTTCTAAATACCCTATGGGAAGTTGGTGGTGAATCGCTTCTTCGCTGACTGAAAGAGAAAAGGGGGCACAGAAGAAGACGCCATCAGCAGATAAGAACACTTTTTACAGCAAATCCGATATGACAAATGTCCTACCGTGTATAAGAGGTATTAGAGCGGATATTTCTATTGATATACCCCAACAGACATCTCATCTTTCAAACAAGATGATCGGATGTCGTGAAAAGAATGATTTCAAAAATTTATAATTTCTGTCATGAAAATCTTTTGCCACTTTTCCCTCTTCTTTTGATTAGGATTTTGTTTGGGCATGAGCGAAAATTATTGAAAGAAGGGGAAAATTAATCAGCTGTTGATTATATCGAGGACACTGCTCAGAAGATGAATATGACGAAGTGATATGTACATACGTGGCGCAAGTCGATCGCCAATATTACATAGAGATAGAGATACAAAATGTCGAAATAAGTGGAAAGCTAGAAATGTGGGAATGAGGGAAAACATTTGGTGATAACTCCTTAAGAGGCCACTTATCCAATTCCAGTGGGAACGAATGCAACAACCCCGTCCTTATTCATCGTTGATGTTTAGTAACAGAGCTGTAGAGATCCTTAAACGCATTGGTGTGACAGTGACAATCTCGCTTTTGTCCAGAACAAGGCCTTTATATTCTAGGCTTATAAAAATACTGCATAACTCGCTCATCCAATCGCAAAAATAGCAATTCATTATTTAACCAAACGACCAAATATATGATTACTATTTAATACAACCGGAAACTTTCCCTGACGACTTTCCTTCTGTAATGCGAAGATGCAACTCCTACCTTAATGGATGTCTATGGCCTTGAAATTGAATGGTTTGATTAGGAAATGAAAGGGCGAGTTCACTGTTTGAGAAATCCAAAAAAAAGAACAGAAAATTGGTAATTGAGTTGATATTACATTTTACAGTCAGGTTTGTATACTCTTACCGATACGATGATAGCTAACCTAGGCCAAACACGGCCAAACACGATAATCAATTCATTCAACACTTAACGTAAGTCAAGTTTCAAATGGCGAAGTAAATATTTTTAAAAAATTTTAACAATGTGTACTACAAGTTAAGTCTATCTCACATATATTGAAAAAATAAGGCAGTCTGTTAAAATATGCAAACCATTATTATAGAAAATTGAAAAAGAAGGGGGAAAAAATTGAAACAAATGGAATTTTAAATATGCATTAATCAGTGATGATTATAATCTTTCATACCACTGATGTCGTCGAATAAACTTCTTCGGAATATACCGCAGTATTTGTAGGGCATACCAGAATATTGCGGGGCATAGAGGAATCTGCAGGCATGCTGGAATATCTGTAGGAGGTATCTGCAGGTATTACAGATAGTATGTTGAAATAAGATTCCGCATTGAAAGATAGCAGATGGAGAGCATCAGGTCTGGCTATCACAAATACAATACCGAACCATTTTTGCTTTGAAATCAACTCTTAGAATGAGCGACATGGGGCAAATTATGCAAAATGAAGACAGTACTATGAATATTTGGGAGTAGGGCTCTTGTCCAGATTGGCTCTTCTCTCCTTCTCCGGAGAAAAAAGACAAAGACAAAGAGAAGAGGAGGGGAGGGGAGGGGAGGGGGGAGAGGGACTACAAGACGCGAAGCAGACGCGATCTTCAAGACTCTGGTCCCGAAATTAATTTTGAGGTTTTTTTATTGGTCACTTGTTGTAAGGCAAAAAAAATTTATCAAAAAAGAAAAAAAAGATATACCAAATAATATCTTTATTGTAAATAAAAAACTCCAAAATGAATCAAAGGACTAAAAGACATGTCTCTACTTACAAACAGTGGATTTTAATAATTCAATGTATTTTTTTAGTTATGAAACTAAAAAATACATTGAATCTTTAAAATTTTACAATTATTCTTGCTGAGTATGAGCTCTTAAAATTCGTTAAAAGGCAGAAGTAATTAAGTTCATTCGAATGCCTCTAATATTGAATTTCGAAATTTAAATTATTTCATCTTAAGTTAAAGGTTTTATAAATATGCAAAAAAATTTTCGAAAACCTCGAAATAAACAAAGAGTTATTAGTTGGGATGATCTGGAGTTATCTATATTAAAATTGTAAGTCAAAGATTTCGAAAAACGCCTTTTTTGAAGACTTTAAAAATGGCTTAATATGACAGCTAAATGACACACTAGCAGAAGGAATATTTGAGAAAGTATCAGATTCTCCTTGAGACTACTTTATTTCATAAGTTTAAAATGAAGCGGTCCGTAAGTGCTTGCATTTCAAATAACATTGATGATGGTAAATAGGTGGAGGATTAAATAGAAGCTTGTCGTTCTTGGTATTGCAGGTTTATCAAATTTCGCGTTTCAATCTCGCGACATTTCCTCACCTCGATCAATTATTGGACATTCGGAAAGCAGTTCGAGAGGAAGGTAAGAAATGGGAGGGCCTGCTCATATGTATGTATTTCATTCATTTTAGTGATTGGTTATACACAATTATAGAATGTTCTTATATTGTTTGAAAAGGTTATATGGCAGCTGAGAATGATCAATTTGAAGAAGTGAGTTTAGTGGTACTATATGGTATTTAACATAAGTTGTTGGTTTTTGTCACGGTGTGATGGTTCCGATAGCATTTTGGTCGGGAAATCCTTTTTTTTCAGATACATTCACTGTTTGTTATGCAATGTCAGCAAGCCATTCAAATGTTTTTTGTCACATATCCAACAAAAGCATCTCAATTATCATCGCTATAAATGCATGAAGTGTACGTTTAAATTTAATGATAAAGAAAGCAGCACCTTACATTCTTTCAAAAAAATCATCGTGTGAAGATTAACTTTGCTTTTGTCAATTTTCATGCGAAAGATACAATATTAATGATATTACCCTCAACAATTTTAAGAAAAAATTATGGATTTTTTGTAATATGACTCATACTCTGACTTTCTCACCTATTTCTGTATGTCAGTTTATACCTCGTGAAGGATTAAATTAAAATTGCTAATTTTCAGTTCGATAGTGCTAACTACCAGGAACATTTGGCAGTTAAGGTCTTTCAAGACTGCTGTCGTGAGAAGAGAAGGCTGCTATTCGACATGGGACAAGAAAGCAAGAAAACGATATCTCAAGGTGAACATCAGAAGTTTACTGTCTGTTGGTATCTGTTTTTTTCTTGAATGGTACTTCTGTTGGCATTTCAAGCTTCTTAGCTAAATCCATAAATGTGACTTTCTTGCAAACAGTTTTATTAGGGTCAAATTTTCTGAAGCATTCAGGCAAACAAAGAGAAGGAGGAATTGGAATTCATGTTCAGATATTCGGAAGATAGAAATCCCTAAAAAATCTAAGAAGAAGACGAAAGACATGTTTGTTTCTGTTTGTCTAACTTACTGAAGCATGAAGTGAATTTTCAAACGAAACGGGAAAACCAAAAGGGTCGTAGAATCACGACGAATTCAACAAAATGTTCAAGTAAGTTGTTTAAAATTGCAGTGGGGAAAATCTATTTAGGAAAAGAAAATATCAATTTCGATAAATTCAGATATTGAAGAAAAACTTGAATCCGGAATTCATATCACCGAAATTCTTTCGAAGGCTGCTGATGATGATAGTAAACCGTGTAAATTATCAGAATCTGATGATCAAACATTTTGTGCCTTGGGATTATTCTCTGACACGTTGGCAAACACTGAAACCATCAGTTCTGACAAGCTTCTAAATAATAATGCAGTTAATAATATTGTTTTGATTGAGGGAGAAGTCGGTGAATCTAATGGGAATACTTTTGATCCTAAAAAGCGAGAGGTATCTTCTATTTTTACTGTTCCTTTTTCTGAGCTACTTTTTTGTAACCATCGTTATCTATTCATTGGTTATATCAGCATTTCGATCGGATTCAAACATTAGAAAATTTAATCATTGTAATAGATGCGCTGTGCTATTCTCTAGAGTTGTTTTTAAAAAGAAACAAAGGGCGTAGCATTTTGTAGCAAATGTTTTATTTAATTTTACTACCCCTAATTATAATTACATGAAAATTTGTTTTTAGAATATTTCTGTTTCATAGGTTACAACGCTGAAGCTAAATACTGAATGTCATAAATGCGGCAAGGTTTATAGATTTCGTTTAGTCCGTTTGGTGTTATATTTATTGATTTCAATTCAAATTTTCAATAAATATAAGCAAAGTCGTTCTAGTTACAAGTCGTTTTATGACAAAACATCAAGGGGAAGTCACCAAATATGAAAAATTCGTTGAAAGAGGGAAATAATATCTCGTAAATTTGTTTAGAATGTAGCATTACTAAAAAAAAGGAAAAAAAAGCTCCTGATGGGGACGTAAATTGAATATTAGGAGTTAGAAACAGAACCATAATATCAAGAATAATAGTTGAGTCAAGCAACCAAGGAAGTGCCGTTAAAAATTTCAGGATATGGGTGTCAATTATATTGCAAAGAAAACGCATGCTTTGCAGTTCCATTTTACCCAAGATGACGATCCGGAAATCGCCGAATTGTTACCAGTTACTATAAAAGCTTGCTTTCCGCATTCCTTGTCTTGGAGTGATTATCAAGTAAATCATTTGAACGCCACTCATGTTATTTTCAATAGTTTTATAGTATTATTGAAATGCTTGTTGAAGTAGGACTGGTTGCATGCTAGAGGTTCAAGATATCGACAGAGCTGGGTGCTAACTTCGGTTACAGTTAAATTTCTTATTATATATAAAAATATGATTTCATGCTAAAACTGCTGTATTATGCTGTATTAAAATCAATACTGGGAAATTTCATTTACGCAGGTCTAGAGAAGACTAATGAATTTGATATAATTGGTGAGCTCTCTTATCTAGTGTGTCGGCCCGTGTGATTCTCTGCTATCGGTTTGTTACGATTCTGAGCTATGACCGTCAACGTCTTTGGGTTTATAGTATCAAATAGAAACGTTAGATTTAATGAATAAGACATTTACAACATACAAGGCTGTTTTTAAGTCTTCTGTTACTATCGTAAGCAAAACCAGTGAACTTGCGGGTTCCCCAGAGTGTTCAAGAAATGTGACCAATTCTGGTTCCAATATTTATTGCCATCATTTCTATAATAACAAGAAGCTTGGCAATGTGGGGGACAAAGGACTGCGGTATTACACAATATATCGTTTGCAATGTTTCGAAAGCAATAAATAATTTGACTAATATGGTTTAAAAGATATGAGATAGAAACTTACTGACTGCTAAAGACTTTCTCATTATTACAATTTAGAATGTTTTTTGGAACGTTTATTTTTAGATTTATGTCAATTTCAAAGCACGTTTGCATAACTTGCGAGATATTATCTTTATGTTTGCTATTGTTAGGTTTTTGGGAATTAGTTCACCCTCATGATAACACCATCGTCAGTGCCATTTACTTGTTTAACTTTACTTCGTTTCTGTAAAAAAACATGATTATCCTCCCGGACCTTATTTTTCTGCATATGTAATACACTGTTCATAATTATATTAGAAAAAAACATAAATATCCTTTTACATGTAA
Source organism: Loa loa (assembly GCF_000183805.2). Lineage (NCBI taxonomy): Eukaryota > Metazoa > Nematoda > Chromadorea > Rhabditida > Onchocercidae > Loa > Loa loa. The sequence goes on from NW_018108211.1 coordinate 121,312, forward strand.
GAAACCTAATTCCCCTAATTGTTACTGTCGAAAAGATCACCATCCCAGAAAAGATGCCACGTTTGATAAGAAAGCATACAACTTCCATTTACAAATTCAGCTTATCTATAGTTTTATATTGTTCCTTAGTCCTGTGATTTTCGATACTGGTGTTTCTTTTTTCTATTTCAGGCGGAGAGATTTTGGGATTTCATAAATAGATACCTCTTTCGAAAAGCTTTAGGTGAACCATCAACTTCTCTCGTAAAGCTGTTGCTGTGAATATGTTGACATCGCAAGTTAATGTATTACACCAAAAATACACATGGCAAGGCAAATAGGAATATGCTAATTTTTCAACACTGTGCGCAGCATCGGAGATTTTTTTCGGAAAGAATTAGTGGATGCTAGGATATATATGCATAATTTGAATTATTTTATCCACTGCTAATTTTATACCTTGAATATTATCGTTTCGGTCACTTGACAATCAAATATTGGATTGTTCGTTTGAAAAGTCAAATACATTACTGTACGACCACCGGGTTCTGTTGCTCTGATTAAGTGGATTTATATGCTATGTTTTATATTATGCAAATTTGATTGATCTACTATAATTTACTTTTTTAACACGCATTTGGAATATGAACAATTTTTTACATTATACAAATTAGATTTGCACTTCTTTATTCTAAATTAGCTCTGTTTTATCAGCAAAAATCAACAATAGATAGAATAAGCAAATGATTTGACGACTGACAGTACTTACATGTAAATATAATGTAACTGCAATTAAATATAATGTAACTGCAACAACTGTGTGCTTGCGCCACTGCTACATTCCCCTATGTTTACTACATCAGGTAGGCAGTGGTTCAGGGATCACCGGTTTGAACTTCTTGCTTGTGTTTAACATCACTTTTCAGCAAATAATTGTCCATCTGCTTACGTTAGTTAAATCATAGTGGACCGATTTTTATTGTTCACTATTTGAAAGAATTCTACTGTACTGGATGAAAAATATTGTTTTTACTGTAGAGGATAGAATCGTAACTCCTGCATCGTTTCCTGGAAGAGATTATAGCCGACTGTTAGAAGATTTTTAAGGAGCTTGTCGCTTGTCCTAAGTATTCATAATTTTCGAAAATGTTACAGCTGCATTCACACATGAGTTCGGAGCATATTACTTCCGCCAGATTTCAAAGATTTTTGAATAGATTTGAATGGAATCTTTAAGATTGTATCAGCACTCATTTTGTAGAATGGCATTAGTGGCATTTACACTGCAGTATTT
>NW_018108211.1:122783-156286 GCF_000183805.2 Loa loa
CGCGACTTTCGCGACAGAGCCTAAAGTTTGTTTAGTAACTCCAACCTATATAACCACTGTTTTAATAAGCCCAAACTATGTAAAAGTAGTTGTAAAGGTTGTGCTTATTAAACAAACTACAAGTTTAGCAGTGCAAGCATCCAAAAGTTATGGAAAAAAGTTTCGAATGTATGCTTTCATTACTTCATAATCAGGAGATCAAAGTCAAGGCAGTTCCTGCACATACTGTATCCTGCTCTGCGATTCTTTGAAATCGGATGATTAATGTAGTGAATAATAGTCAATCAAAAGATCTAGTCCAGTCAATTTAGGTAATACCATATTGGATTTCACCAAACAGATTAATATGTAATTTAGCTACCTTTTTTTCTTGGACTATGGAATGTCATTATATCTTGGATATTATCTGCCAATGTGAACATTGCCTACTAACAGCAGGAGATGAAACACTTCTGGTGAATGATTTGGACTGGGAAAAAAAACATCTTTCTATATTACTCAATAAAGTGATTGATTACTATTGGCAGACAATATGCGAGTAAGATGTAATGACAGTCCATGCTTCCCGTGCTTTCCACATCATTTTCTTGAATCATATGTTTGCTATGAAGAAAGTTTTAAGATCTGGAGAGCAACTGATTCAGTGGATGGTCTGGTGGATAGTAGATAATATCAGTGTTATTAGTGATAACATGAAGTTTTGTGGAGTGAGGACTACTTAAATTGTTATTCGTTCTTACAATATGACAAAAGGGATGAGGAATGGATGATAACAGTTTACAGACCATACTTGTATAGCGGAGGCATTTCCATACCAACTCAAAGTTGTCTCTTTTTAAACTGTAAGTTAAACTCTGATGGTTTGTTAAGCTCATCATTTTTGGTAATATTGCCGTAGGAGAGGTCGAGCTTTTTTTGATTCAGAATATAGCACTTTTTTGATCACTCATGAGTTTAAGATTAAGTTATAATGTTAAATTCGATCTCTGCTCTTGCAACGAGAATACATCATGTGGAGAATTATCATGACCTAACTCGCTAATGCTTCTTAACGTGAGAGGGATGATCTATTTGCATCTCAAGAATTGCACTTTTGACTATGGTAGAGGGGTCGATGTTTTCATTCCGATCCCAAACACTCGCTCGCTCATCCAATGTGCAGGAGAAATGGTAGTGCTGTGTGGGGTGGGGTCTTTCGCGATTTGGAGTAGGCTCATTAATATTTCGTATATCACTTATCACTTCCCTAACACTGTTGGCAGAATTATTACTTTAGATAGTGTCAACCATGTGACATGCATGACATTCAGTGCATCTCTTGCAATAATCACGATGCAACATTAACGCGTCACCTCAAAAGTACAACAGGCCCATTGACTTCACTTTTAAAACTTAAGACACTTTCAATCCTTGCAAGTGTCTTCAAGACTAGTTTGCTATAGTATAATTACGCTATAGATATGGTTCTATAGGTCAGGCTGGCAGAATATCCCTGCACATTTGTGTTCTCGATAAATCACTGGTGTTCACTGCTGTTTTCCTTGTTGCTTCATTTCTCTAAGAATCAAAAGAACCATTCTTGCTATAAAATGTAAATTGATGAAGTGTATGAGTCTTGTAAGATTTATTTTGAAATACCATCAGTATAGCTCTGTTGTGTTTTATCAAATATCCTTTTATCAAACTTCATAAGGATTCAACTCACATCCAGATGTTTCGTAATCTTTACTCGTCATTTCATATGCTGTTTCCATCAGCCCTCTCTCTACTCCTTACGGTGGTTCGGCTAATACAAGACGTCTTTACTTATCGCACATGTAAGCACACATTGCTTCGTTAAATAACTCAAGCTGTTTCCAGGCTTGTCATAGGCTAGGTAATTGGTAACACAGCGATGATTATAGAAGCACCTGAAGCGCTACGCACGTGGCTTACCAGAGAAATGGCTCCAATGTAAGACATTTTTCTGTTATTTTTTCTGTAATTTTTCATATTTGATTAATTGAAAACATTCTTACCGTTTTCAGATGTGATGCTGAACCAGCAGCTCTTGCCAAATATGTACTGGCTCTGTTACGCAAGGACAAACCAGAATCGGAGCTGATGGAATTTTGTATTGAACAACTTGATGTTTTCTTGCAAACAAGTATGACCTCGCATTTTTCTTTGAAATATATCGACTCAAATTTTTTCGTTTTCGGCTCCTTACTCCTTTTCATGGCTTGAAAATCAAATTGTCCTACACTACAAGCTATAAAATCTAAAAAATATGAACTGACTGATTACTGTACTTTGTTTTTACCTAACATCAGATACTTTTAGTCAATAAAATGTTTACCTCTTTATTAAAGAGGTATAACAATGAACATTTTTCGTTCAGAAGCGAGACCTTTCGTGGAGAAACTGTTTCGTATCATCAGGGAACGTAGCTACATAATTACTACCGCAGCGACATCAGCTACCATCCCCATGCTACAATCAAAAAATTCTTTTGTAATGTGTGAAAAAAAGAAGGATACTGATGAACGAAAAGAAGTGAAAGAGAAAAGAGAAAGTGTCAAGAGGAAATGTGTCAGTCAAGGCGACAAGGAAAAGGAACAACAGAAGGTTAGTATATTATGCATTTCTCAATATTAATTTCCTTGGCTTTTTTTTACAATGAAACATGAACGAAAGTTACGTGAATTTTCAGGTCCGAGACGACAAAGAGAGTGAAAAGACTTCCGCATCTGAAACAGTTTCAGGACCACCTCAAAAAGCACGAAAAAGAATCTCACCACCAGTAGATATTCCTCAACGTGAAGAATGCCGTCGCGATCATTCAGCAAATCGGTAAATTCTTTTGTGGTGTATATCACAGAAATATTTACACTTGTCTTTATATCAAAGAGACAGTTTGATCAGCGGTTGGTTCCATCAGATTGATGGTCTTAAATTAGTCCTCATGAATGGATTAATCGGTAAATACAATGTGAGTATCGTATGTTACCTTACCACTTACACTTACCTTATCTTATGTTTAAACACAAAAGATCCAGTAATATTAAGCGAACTGTTGCATCTTATGCATTTTTAAGATTCGAAAGGCGACGTAGCCGATCACCACGTGAAAGACGATTGGAACGTGGGGATCGAAACTTAGACCGACGTGTGGCACCTTTGCCTACACGACTACAACACTGGCAACCAGATCGATACAAAACTGACCGTCCCGAGCGGTTAGAACGCAAGCGATCTCGTTCACCACGTTCTCCTTACGAAAGGCAAAGGTATTTTTCCTAACAGGAAGCACTTTTATTGAGTGATTTAATCATGTGTGAATTATCTTAAGGACAATAGTCTTTTTTTTCGTGTTTTGAGTAACAGATTTACTAACGGGACTTAAACACAGTCATTTTCATTCGTCATTCCTGCTGTCGATTTTTCATAGTCTACTTACAGGCGCGAAAAAAGTGGTGAGCCTGAAATACGAAAAAAAAAACGTTGTCGTGATTACGATGAAAAAGGATACTGCATGAAAGGAGATCAATGCATTTATGATCATGGGCCAGATCCAGTCGTTGTAGACGATATTGCTCTAGAAAAAATGGTCACCAATGGAGCAAAACCTGCTGTAACTCAAATTGCGACCAATTTTTCGGTTCCACCACCTGGCTATACACCGTTGAATCCTCCACCGCCCGGTGTGGACAATGTATATGCTACAAATTCGAGCGCTGTTGTATCAGCCGCTCTTTCAGAAGGTTTGTTTTCTCAGTTCACGTTTTCTCTATTCCTATAATTTTCCTTTTAACAAATTGATGTACATCTGTATTTATCTGTAAAAGATAAAATTTATAAGTTCGTGTGTTACAGGATATAATCCCGAGGCTCCAGCACTGAGCGCTTCTTCGATACCAATTGTAGCAGCAGCACATTCGCTAGATTTTTCGGTACCGCCACCACCCATCCCTCCAGTTGTAGTAAATCAGCCTTGGAGACCAACAACTTATACGGTACCTGCCATGTCATCATCTGTTTTAATTCATCCTGCAGCCAATGCCTATGATCCAGCGCATTCGTCCACTACTGTTCCATCGCATAATGTCACGCAGGTTTGTTATCTTTGCAATTTGTAGTAAATATGTTCTCGGGGAACACAGTGCTTCGACCTCTGTTCTCAGATTAATAAGGGTTATTGTTTATGATTAAAACATGTATGGTTAAAGAATATATCTTCTTTTATCTTCTAAAGAGACTTGGAGTCAGTGATTATTTGTCTTTGGAACTTATGTATGCTACTGCCAATACGAATAATATTTCACTGTAATTATTTGGAAATTTTTAAGTTGACGACTAGTCAAAGACGACGAGGAAGAGGAGGTGGTACTGGTAACGTAGGACGGTATGGTCAAAGTGTGGGTGCTGTGAATAGAACGCTTCAAGTACGTAAGATACCTGCGGAATTGAACAATATTGCAAAGCTGAATGAGCACTTTGGACAATTCGGGCAAATCGTTAATATGCAGGTAAAGAATTTTCGTAGAATCCTTGTTCCGTACTAGTTCTGAATTTAATGCGGCATTTTTGAGAAGCATAATTTATAAAGATTAACATAATTTAGAAAGACGACGTACGAAGCGCTGAAGTTATCAAAATCATCTTTGTTTTCATATCGATATTTCGATTTTTGGATGCATTAGTGTGTCAAGTTCTACCATTCTCTACCTGTTTTTCTTCAGATGCTGTTCTTGTTTACGTTCCGTTCGATTCTTCCAAAAATGCTTTTTATTGTTCAGGTTTGTTTCGAAAGTGATCCAGAAGCAGCCCTTATTACTTACGCAAATCGATACGAAGCAGTTGCAGCTTATAAGAGTACAGTGCCAATACTCAACAATCGTTTCATTAAAGTATTTTGGCATAGTACAAATGGGCAAGCAAATAACGTTGTAAATGCAAGCCAGGTCATATTTTTGCATTCAGCTAACACTTACCACTGCACAGAGCAAAAATTCATATTTTATATTGAAACTGATAGCAACGGAGCGAAAAAAAAACGGAACTTAAACCCGTTGACTTCAATTTTGGAGTGGGTTTGGCTTCAAATTAAACTGGAAAAATATTTTATAGGTGGCACCAACGAATAGCTCATCGGTAACATTCAATGCGAGGGGCTCTCTGACAAAGACAGTGCATGTTGGTTCACGATTGGCTGGTTCTGCTGTTAAGAACTCACAAACAGTACATCCAGCGAATTCGCAGAGTATCGAACCTCAGGCTTCGCGTTCTGCAATCAATCAATCCTTGATAGATAGAGAGAAATACATCGAAGTATTTTTTTAAACTTCTGCTTGAAGTATTTGGTGGAATACATTTTTCAATGGTCAAAAACTTTTTCATAAATTACCTTTTACGAATTCCAACTGAAACTCTTTATTGCAATGTCAGCTGATAGTGGAAAAGTAATCTCGGAGCGCGATGGATTTTCGCAAGTTTCTTAAACAAGTTGAGGGTTTCGTGTTGCTTGATGATTATCTCAGACCAGAAGGTGATGTCACTAGTTTCTTTCGGGACTTTCAGTACTGCGAGTTTTACTAGTCGCTGAGCAGGTTAGTAACTTTAATGACTCAATTTCTTTTTGCAGGTGAGGCGTCGACGAAAACAAGAAAAGGAAAACAGAATGAGATTAATAGATCTTCAGCGGCGAAAATCTAATCTTATGTCCAAAGAAATTGAACAGCAGAAAATCATACTGGAAAAAATGAAGGCGGGAGAAATTACTCCCGAAAAAAAGAAGAAGTTATACAAGGTTTGTCATGGTAATTATGGTCGTAAACGAAGTTAGCTTTTTTATTTTTTTATTATTTTTTCATTTTTTGGAATTTCCATTTTACACCCAGCTATGCTCTTGGTATAGCGTTGTTTATTGAAAATTTTAACTCTTATTTCATCGTTGGTTGTGTTATATATTTGCTGGAAAACTTTTTTTGAAAATTTTTTCTTTATTTCGAAGTAACGGGGAAGAGGTAGGAGAGGGACTGCAATAGAGCACTTATTACTCAATTATTGGAACTCATGCAAGTCTCTTTACTCGGAATATTAGTAATATACACAAAATGTAATATACAGTTCGATGATTCTCTGTAATTTTCATAGTTTGTTCATTTTCTTAGATTTTCAAAAGACTAGAATCTTCTGTGGCTAAAACAAAAGGCGAGATTGCTGAGCTTAATGAAATGTTGGTAAAAACGAAAACTGTTTCCGAAGCAACGAAGACAACAGATAATTCAAACGGCTGCGGTGGTGCTGCAGAGTCTGTTACTGGTGTGGATCTTGCCGATTCTGATGGTATGTGCTTCACAATACAGACATGATTACTTAGCTGAACTATATCATTTCAAATGAAATAATTTTTTGAATTGGGCAAGTGTGTTTAATGTGTAACTGCAATTACTATATTCAGCAGGTGAATTATCAGTCAGCGACATGGTTCCATCTCCTAAAAAAATTCGCCTACAAGACTCTTCACAGGTTTGCAGTTTGAGGCACAGTCTTTTACATATTTTTAATAACAGTTATTTTTGCAATATGTGATGAGAAATATATTTTTTCAAGGTATGCAAGTACACCTTACGTTTTAGTGTGCCGTAGTGCCAGGGTACTGCAGATCCTTTAAAAAAAGGAAATCATTTTTCATGTTCATGTTTTTTTCTCTTCGTCTAATAGAAAAGTAGATGGTGTACAGAAGAGCAGTTTTTCAAAAATTTAAGGTATATCGAGTTATCAAGTTAAATTAGTAGTACTTGAAGTAAATAGCAAGAAACGGTTTTTCCTCACTTTTATTTACTTTTGAATCAAACTTTTTTCCTTGCACTTATCATTCTTTTGCAGATTCTTGATAACCGTTCAAAAATGGTCGTGGTACGTGGTTTTGAAGCAGGAACAGAAAATGAAGTCATTATTCATATGGAACATTTTGGAGAATTAGTCGACATGGACTTTGGAGTTCCTGCGCAGGATAAATCGCTTACTGCTTATTTTACCTACAAAAAAAGGCGTGATGCTGAACAGGTTTTTAATGGAAATTAGTCTTATTTTCGTAGAGGTAGAATTTACTGTTGCTGACAGTTGTATGTTTATTCCTTCAAATAAATAGTGCTCATTACTTTCGTTTTAAGGCAGTATCACTTGGAGCAGACTACCCTGCCGGACACTTAATAGTTGAGTGGGCCCCAAAGCATGGAGCTGAGGCGAGTGGCGTTGTACCTGATGAAAAACGACAACCGTCGGAGCGTGTAACCCCTGCTGCTTTGTTGGCGAGTTGTCCATTGGATGAGGTTTGTTATGTTTAATTGTTTGTTGTTTTAAACCAAGATAACTTTTTAGCGCAGCCTAGCTATTTCTGAACACAGAATGTACTTGAATCAGGTACTGTTCATGTAGTGCTGCAAAGATTTTTATCTTTCAAGACAGACTTACTGATTTGTCAGCTTGATCCTATATACCCTTTGGTACTCTGTTGTTTCGACCTACTGAAGTTTCCAATTTCTAGTCTCTTTCGAATTCAGCTACTGGTTTTCTGTGTTAGGATGCGATCATATTATATGGGAAATTCAGTTTTATTTAATTGTAATAAAAGAATTTTCAGTCGGACGATGATGGCAATGAAGATTAGTTGAAAGAATATTTGGTCAGTGAATCTTCCGTACTTCACTTCCAGGCAGGATTTTTCGGATCAGTGGAAAATGTTTAAACAAGCTACACTTTTTATAAAATTGCTTGACCCCATGCCTCTATGCCCAAAAAAATTCTGAACTCTTTTGTCGCGACATTGGGTGATTCGCCTGTAGCAATAACTATACTATTGACAAGCTTACAATGGTAGCATTCTCCGTATTAGATATTCCTCTCTTCTTAAACAGCTCCTCCTAAAGTCTGTGTTATCTATGATTATTTTGTTCTTTTCGTATTTCTGTTGTGATTATTTGATATAATTTGCTGTTTGGCGAAAAGAAAAAAATCTAATATCGGCTCAGAAAAGAAAATGAAAAATAAATTTTATTTCAAATGGAAAAAACTGAACACAGAGCAAGAAGAAAAAATGATGTTGAAAAGAGAAACAAAAAGTCAGAGCTGTAATGTAAGCCGACACCGAGTGATGGTCTTTGAAAATTATTCTGTCGAAGTTTGTTATTCTTTTCGCATAGTTGGCACATGCTATGCATCATCACCTTGTGTTGGTCACCCTTTTCGAACTCAAATATTGAATTCTTGGATAAATGTCCACTGCGGGTATGTTCTCTTTTCTTGTTCCTTGATTTTTGTTTGGATTCGGCATCAGTTCACCTAATTTTATTCCGTTTTCCAATTTTGGTATAACTTTCTGTTCGATTTCAGTTTACCTGCAGTTGTTTCTCATGCTATTTCTTAAGATAGGTTAACAGTATTAATGTAGGGAAATTCTTTTCTACCATCTAGCTTTCAAGATTACAAAATGTAATCAATGATATAGTAAGTGGAACAGAACGGTTTGAGGCCATCGGAAAAGGTCCCTTAAAAAGTGCGAAACGAATGGCATTAAAGCAAAACTAGTATATGGATTGCAGGTGTTTTCAGAAACATTTCGATATTGACCGTTAATTTCATTGGCTAACAGAACTGTGGGATAGTATCTTGGACTCATAAATTGTTTGGCAACACTAATACAGTACTCGTCAAACTTGCCAGATTTTTCAGATCTTCTAATAGGTCAATTACCAGATAGCAAGCTAAATTTTAGTACTCCTTGGGCTCGAACTGGTGTTGAAGTTAAAAAGATCTTTTGTTCTTAAGCTTCTGCAATTATGTATTTCAATGATATTATTTATCTGTTCATATCCCTACAAATATGTTATAAGCACAAAGACTGGTTAAGTCCTCATTGCAATGCCCGGTGTCATTGAGTAAGTCGTGCATTTGAAGTACTTACCTTCATGGTTTAGTAAACAAATGGAATGCTGATAATTTGATTTGAAATTAACGAGCAAAACGCCTTCGCCGATGCTATGCCGTGTGTAAGATGTAGATTTGGTATATTTCGTTGTCTATTTTCTGGTTCTAACATTGTTATTAAAAAATAAAGATGAAACAACTTTTATGGAAGCAGACAATGCGAAAATATATTTTTTACCCGTGGGAAATTATTTCAAACGGTTAATAATATATAGCAAGAGAAGTGCTGAGTAAAGAATACACATTTTGATGGTTGATTTCGCGTTTTAACTTGCTAACTTGTACTATTATAAAAGGGAAAATGTTTTGTGCTAGGATTGCGCGCCGTTTCAAGCCTATAATTGGTAATTAAGACCAATTATGCGACGTCTGGACTTGCATTGTAAAAGTGCTCGACAAATATATGATTTCAAACTCAGCGTCATTATTTAGTATGGTGGCTTTTTTATGATTACTGTTTTTCTGATATATCGAGGCATGGCCTTTATGAAATGAAAATGGTACTGATTGTCAAATTAATTACTCACAGACCACATTCTGGCTAAGTATCCATACTTTAAGATCTTGACCAATCAAAAAACTAAAAATTTCATATCTCTAAAACGACGAGAAGCAATGTGATGGATTGCAGAAGCGGCGAATTATAGCCAGTGAAGCGAACAAAAAATAAAATTCGAAATAACTGGTATGATAATAATAGAGAATGGAGATGGCACTTAGGTGACTGTTTCTCGGATTCCATCCATATCAGGCACGGAATCGAAGCTAAAATCACGATCGATATGTCGCCAGCATACTTGTTTGGATGTTGCTGCAGCAATTCCTTCTCCTCTGTTCCACGGACTTTTTCCGTTGCCAGCGGAGGCGACATAAGTAAAGCCGTACCCTAAAGAACAAATAAAATTATTTCGCAAAACTTTGGATTAGGTATCCAGACGAAGTGGAGCTAAGAATGTGGATGTCCAGAGAAGAAAGCGGAGAACCTAGGTTATTTTTCTGGAAAAATTGAATTCCGACATCTTCAAATATAAGAGCAGCTCATTAGTTTTACCATTCAAATTTGCGTATGAATATCTGGAAAGGTTATGTTCTGAAGAACTGCTATCAATCATCGCATTTCTTTTCAACTTGGCTTTCTCTCTACCACGCCAGCTTGTTGTATGTCTTTCCAACGAATCAAGATTGATCTGAAACATTTGCAGATTGATGATTGTTCGGCACAAGTGAACTATGGATCTATTTTACACTGTTGTAAAATTCTGCTACCGATTATAGCACACAAAAAAATATAATACGTTGTCGGTAAAAAAACAGTGACAAAGAAAGCTGACAAGTTGCATCTATCAATTTAATCCCATGGATGATTGAACTTACAGCCACAGCAGGTTGTGGAGATATGAATACGCTGATTTCTGATCCACGATATGATATGCTACGTTGCGTACTCCCAGTACTTACATTTGATGTATTATCAGCGACATCCATAGTTGATTTCTGTGAATACCTGAATGCTTAACTATTTGTAAATATTTCACTCAGTTGAACAGTATGAAAGGAGAATGTCTGTTGTCTCCATTTCATTAGCTTCTAATATGACATATAACAAAGCGATGAATATCATCTATTTCGCTGCATGCACCTTCCCAATATGAATTATCTCATTACATGCTTGTTACAATTGTACCCTCCCTCATACTGAACTAATACTACAACAAACCTGCTGTTTATACTGGCACTATCAATTTGCGCCTTCGATAACCATATCCATTCCTGTGAATTTTCATCTTTTCCACATGAGCTCGATGAACTTAATCGAGTAAGAATTGGCAGTACTAACTTCTCATAACCTTCATTGAATGGTTGTCTGCCCTTTGAACCTATCGCATGCACAATACCTATTATTGCAGCCAGAAGAATGATTAGCCCCAGCAACACCTCCGAATTCCATCCACCAGAACTGGTGATAGACTCCAGTCTCGTGCTATTGCTATCTACAATATTGTTTTTGAATGATATCCTTGAATCAGACTGTTATCGTTACAGTTACATCCAACTAGACTTTATACTAAGATTTGATAAGTGAAATCTGAGTGTTATTGCGCTAGATCGCCCATCATCTGGCCAACATGTTTCAAGATTTGATTCCCGTGCTTCGGAAAATATAGTTTTGGATTTAAAATTCGCGTTGCTAATGAAAGATAATTATTCTTATTTTGCTATTCTTGGAGGTTAAATATTTATTCTGAAGGTTCTTCAGTCCTCCATATACCTTGTAGAGATCTTTGAATCAATAATTTCAATATAACGAGAAAAATTGAGTTTTAAACTGTATTCATCATTTTACTAATTTCTTTTCTGAATGTTTCTATCTTTTAAAATCCATTGAATTTCAAAATGTGGCTTCATGATTTGAATTAAGAGGTAAAGATGAAAAAATAATATCTTATTTTTAGTAAAATTAGAAGTAAACAGGATTTCCTACTATCGTTCAAAAATTCTTCATTTTTTTATTAAACTGTCATAATCGAGAAAAACATTCAAAGCGTTAAAATGGACAATTTAAAAAAGCTCTCTTGATAAAATTTATTATTTTCGGTTAAATTATTTATTGGGATTTAGAAAGAAAAAAGATTACAGCGGCAGCTCTACAAGAAGACTTCATAAGAACCGTTAAACTCTTTATGGAAATGATGGGAAGAAAAAGTGAGAGGCATAATTAAGTAATTGGACCAAATATTCTAAAGACGATTGCTTATAAACTAAACTAACAACTAATCATAGATGATGTGCTTGTAAACTTCCTTTCATTGAATTCGACTTGTACGGGATAGTCGATCTGAACGATAGCTTTCGAATCTGGTTCACTGCACTGCACTGGACTATGTAAGCTAACTGAGATTATCACATTTTTAGCATTCTGTAGAACGATAAGTTCGATGTTATGGCCACCTGGTCCATGATTCAATGCTATGGCTTGCTCATCTGAACTCCATCCTCTCAATACGTACTGCTCTGATGGAATATCGGTTAATTCAAGCACCTGTTCGTCCGAGAAATATAATCGACACACCAGAGTGGCATGCTGCAAAGAATTAATTCCAGATGTAAATTTCACTAAACTCTTTTTTTGTCTGCTTCACACCACAATTGATCGAGTGAACCTCTCAATTTTCATGCCATGTGCAGCAAATTTCCTCCGACGTCTAAAAAGTTCCATCGTTCTTACTGATGATCAGCACGTGTCACATCCTCCTGCTTCTCATCATTTAACGTTTTCATGATTCATAGCAACATTTTATACTGTGGTGACAAAACGGGAAATGTCCTCTTCAGCTTTCACTCACTTTAATATAAACGATAAAGTAGAAACAAATGTTTCGGAAAGTTTACTTGATACTTATAAGTCAAAGTGTTTTGAACAAACGTTGAAACGACATATTCGTGAGCCCTTCTAGGAATTCGTTCAATATCTAAAGCAATATCAGCAACTCCTTCTACCGCAAACCGTCGTATGGAGACAGCATCTTCCGTCACCTGCACATTCAACAGGTAAGTTTTCTCAAAACTTAAAAAAATAAGATGGAAGTATTATCAAAAAATAATAAAAGAAGAATAATGTACCACGATTGGAGCACTGCCGTAATCTATATTTGGAGTATTTGAGCGAACTGTTATCCTATAAAATTGGCACTGCTAGAGCAACAAAGCAGTATGAGATTCGAGATATTATTACAAATAGACCCCCCCCCCCCTTATATTACTTACTGTCTTCGATATTGACAGACCTGGCTGAACCGGGACGATGGGCCACAACAAAAATGCGATCTTGTCGAGGTAATACAACAGCAACAGCAATATTTGAACTATGCACATGATTCATAGTCAATGATGTCACATCGAATAAAATATCCCGGTCACCGGATAGATAGATCCGTTCTCCAGTCTCTTTATCGCCTACATAATAACTTGCAAGGATGCGAATCTGCAAAGTACATTGCTTTGGTGCACTCTGATCTTGGAATACACAAATGTTCGCTTGTGCAATTCCATATATTACAAACAACAGTGGAATATTTAAAAATACCGTTAACATAAAATCGTGCGAAATGGTTTAAACCGGTGTGTTCACCGGTATCTTCTCGATATCTTATTTAGATGACATAGTTTAAGCCGCTGGGTTGAACCTGACCTCATATTCCCATACTTAAGTTATACTGGAAAGTTTGACCAGACAATAAAGCTAATAAGATGCAACTATACCTCGGCTTGTTGATACTTATTGATACAACCAAACTGTCGGGCTTCCCTTTTACGTCTGCTAGGAAGCCACTTCCACACTGCTATTTGCCAGTCTAGAATGATAAGTTTAGGAACTTTCCCGAGAGCATAGGAACAGACTAAACTCAATGCAATTGACTAACCATTAGGACGGCTTAGAGTTTGGCCATGTTGGACATTGCTGCCATGATGTGTGCTTACGTTTCATTGCAATCATTCAAGCTAAAGAGAATGTAAGCAAAAAAAACCTTTGATGGCATTTAGCACTGGATCTGATAACCAAACAGTTATTGGAAGTCGTGGATACCAAACTGTAACTTCAATCGAAGTGGTCATTGTTTTAAAATGGACATGCACTTTAACTTTACTCATACCACGTAACTCTGATCTGTAATTTACGTAATAAATGTTTATTATTCAGTCTGCTATTTAAAATCAAGAAACGGTTGTTTTGATAACGTTTTATCGGCATTTTATTACAGTTTAAAAGCTTGAAAGTTGCTTGAAAATGGACTGTGATGAAGTATGATACAATTTAAACTCCCGTAAAACACCCAGTCCTTAAATTTGTCGGTCGCAGGAGATCTTAAAAAATACCAATTAGGAAATTTTTAGGTATATACAAAAGATAATGACAAGATATAGTTTCCTTCATAGTAGTAGCCATTAGAGAGACAAACCCGTCAACGTAGATGGAACTACAAGTTGGTGAAACCTTCAAAACTCGTGATTCGGCACTCAAACAATATGAACTGCTAGTTACGTCATCCAGATTTCCACCTTCCGTAACGGAGAATATCTTCATTGGTACCGCAGCTTGCTTTCCTGATAGCACAGCTGTATTGACCAGATTTTCTCCCTGAATATCTCGTCACTAGAGGAAAAAAGAATTTGAAATCTTTTACCTTTATAATCATTTCAATAGGAAATAAACTGGAAAGAGTTGCCTAAAATGGTCGTAAAGGATCATTAGCCATTTACTTTGATCATTGGCAGTAAAGCATATAGAAAATCCGAAAATATGCGGAATTGTGTTGTCACTCTCTTTGTTGTCGTTTTACCCTAAAAAGTAAAATTATTGATGAAATTTGAATTTTTAAGAAATTTGTCGTCATTTGTGAGAAGTAGCGCTTAGTTGAGTGGAAGCATAAGACTGAAACTTCGATTAGATGAATCAAACATCGATCAGCTAATATCACGGACGTGAAGCTATCGTTTACCTAGACAGTAACTCACAACTATCACCAGGAAAAGACGATCAAAAGTTCACTTATAATAAGTAGCAATGGTATAGATTGTAGTAACTTGATCTCATGAGGATTAAATGACCGTGCAGTCAGGCACTGTTTTTACTTTGTCACGGAGCTTCTTCAAGAAAAATTGATAAAGAGTTGTACCATATAAGTAAAATTTTCAGAGACAAAATATTGCACTTCCCAATGAACTCTGACCAAATCATTATCGATAGCACTTGATTGCATTTTGGATTTTGTTTCTGTCGGGCCTTTTACTTTGATCAACATCATCATTATATACCCATTGAATCTATAAAAACTGAATTGTAGTAACGTATGAATATTCGGTCGGAACGGATAATAAAATAAAGCATAATTTTTTATTTCGAAATTTAGCTTTTACCCAGTTGCTTCTTTTTCCAATGGCTGTGCTTGTGTTGAGCATTGTATTTATCAAAATTGATTACTATATAAATTGTCTCCTACCCCAAAATATTTGCAACGTTAAGAAAGAAATAACGCCTCAAACCATATCATTTGTTATAAACGATAATCAACAATACCACAAAAGATAATTTGTTATTTGACGCAATTGGAACAGAAGATGCTTCACATTTATTGAAAAATGAAGAATCAAGAACAACCGAGAAGATGCTTGCTATTTGAAATCAGCTCACCTCTCGAAATTGCCATCCAAAGATGAGGAAGAGTGGTAGTGACACGTAAAGGTCATATAAGTGTCAGGATGAGAAGCAGTTTCCACTTGTATTGTCCACAGCTTTGGATCTGCTGAAGTGACGCTTAGAAGTTTCAAATAACTGTTTAGCCAAATCCTGCAATGTTTTTTTGACGGACAATTAACATTCTTAATTTTGAAACAATAATTTAGTTTTTTTCTAGGAAATGTCTCACTGCAATATTTTTATTTGAAGCCGCTCTTATGAAGAGCATGAAATGGCCATGACAAGAACGCGATATTAGCACACAAATAAAAAGGATTTACATCATACACTGAGAACGATATGATATGATGTGATATATTTTTGATTACGTAGAAATTGAATTTCTGAACAAATAAAAGCGAGAACAAAATCAGAAGTACCTTATCTGTATAGCAGTGAAGCGAGTTTCATTGGTACCGTTGTAATCGAAATGCAGCAATAAAGTTGTAAGCGAACTTGCCGCAAGAGTAAAATTCGTTGGTGACAGTAGCTGCAGATGCCTAAAAGTAATTTAAATTTAAAATAATTCATTGAACAAGTCGAATTTCAACAATGGTTGATTCTCGGCCTCAAATATCCTTCATCAGAACATATTTTTAATTTCCAAAGAAATATCAAACTTTGATAGGCAATTTATATCTAAATTATGATACAATGATAAAAATTTCACAAGGATGAGTCGCTTCAAGATTTGACAATTGATGTTAAAAACATACAATGTGGGAAAATGTCTGTGAAGATCAAATGATCCATAATTTGGAGAAGGCGATAACAGTATAATTTTTGTGCGATATAGTTCAGCGTGCAGAGCGCCACATTCTTTATCTGTGGAATGCAGAAGTGTGACGATCTGCAAATCACAAGTTTACTGTAACTTAGAAACTTTAATTTCATAAAACTATTTTTATACACAAAACAATTTTGTGACTAGTAAGATACCACAAATGTGACTTTTTCAACGGAGCACTTTTCTGATAGTTCTGTCGACCCACTCACAATGTCATCTATTCGTTTAACCGACAAACTTATTAAATAGTTGATAGATCAGCTTAACTCAGTTGTTACTAGGAGGTAATATTTCCTCGGTATGTTCGACATTACCGAAACATATGTCTCCCCGTACCTTAACTTTGTTATTTCAACATCAAACTTCTTGTTGTAACTTATAAAGTGAAATTGTATGAACTGCCTATTCAACCAACAAATGTTAAATGTGCTATAACTGGAAAGCATAAACCTGCTTATGACCGTTGTTAAGCGGGAACCACGAATAAGGTACAATGATTCGCAGAAGACACGACTGTCTGGCAGAATCGAATGGCGACAAAATGCATGATACCGGGACTGTTACTGACGTTGACAGTGTCAATTGTGCGCTGATACAGAGAGGCTGGCGAACATGAGATAATAGTGAAACATCCGCCACTGCCACCAAATCCACAAATGGCTTTTCCTGAACAAATAGTGAAAGATAAACTATTCCCACAAAGTAGTAGTTCTAAAGTAGTAATAATCCTTACAAGGGAAATGATAGTTGAAGCAATTTTGATCATCACAGCACAATCTGGCCTTCTGATACTATCTAGAGGAAGTACATGACGTCGACCAGACTCTGTCCCCACGACAGAACTTGAATGAGATGGACAACCATTCTGTAACAATAAAAAACTCTTTCAATTTCATATCTCATATTTCGGGGATTTTTTTAAGGTTTAATATGAAAGTACAAGTTTCCAGTTAATTTTTAATGGAATGTGTCAAACAAACCTGCAAAAAAATCGTTGTTCTGTTATAATTTGTACCATGCTGTGGAGAGAATAGCACAAACGCATTCACATCAGAAACCACTGAGAGGTAGATTCCTACAAAAATGCTACTCATTCATCAAAATTGGAGGATTTCATTTGGCCTCTCTCTCTCTCTCTCTCTCCGTATCCCTCTTGAATCACTCTTAACACAATGTCATAGTGCCCAGTATGAATACTTTACAAATAAATAGATTTTGAAAATTCTCAAACAGAAGTCCAGAACTTCAGCAACTATGAAGACAGCAATTGGTTAAAGAGTTTTGGACTGAACTCTTGAATCTGAGCCAACTATAGGGAAAGTAGAAATGAAATGATTTCTTGAAAAAACTGCTGCTAATATCATATTTTGGATTCCGCTTACATATTTTTCTCTCTCCCTATCTAAATTTCACTCTTATTTACTGAGTTACTTTATTTCATTTTATCAGGAAATTCAGCATATGTTGAAAATGCAGATGAAATAGGAAATGCATAAATCCACATAAATCGTTCTTGTCTCTTGGTTATGAAAATATTTAGGCCATATTACTTATGCCAATTTCTTTTCTTAGATAAATGCTACTATTTATAATTGGAGCAGATGTTCATTGCTTTTGTTTTCATTTGTCTTGCCGCAATTTCATCTCAGCTTTTCGCAATGATGACAATAACGCCTCCGAACTACTTATGACTTTATCGCTTATTTGTTTTATTTTAGCTTTTTGAAGTATCATCGCCAAAAAAAAACAACAGTGGAGCGAAGTGAAACATGAGAGTAATCAGTTCCTGTATATATCACACAAGTGTCTTACTCTGACAACACTTAAACGACAACAGTTACTTCAGTGCTTTCGAGAACTCTTCCATATTGAGAGGATTGGAAGTTAACATTATCTTTTTCGTTTCAATAGCTCTTTGTTCCTTCTCATTTAATTACTATTCTTGATCGCACGCTTGGCTATCTTTCATTACTTTATCAAAAATTTCTTGAAAGGGTAATGTATGGCGCACCTTTATCTCCTCTAACAAAGTCACCTTAGTCTATCTTCATGCAAGGCTAAGGAAGGCTAATTTTGGTCCCCTCCCCCAGATAATCAATCGGTAGGCATTTTCTGATCCAACAGTGGATACGGATTCAACATTCAAAGTTCCCCTTCACATTTACATTTAAAAAAACACACCTGACTTCATTTTAGGTCCTCAGACTTCTTTATTATTGCGTCATCTCTCTATAGAAGTTTGCAAGCCCTCCTTCAATTTTCGTTATATAACACACAGGATTTATATTCTAACAGTATTCATTTTTGTAGTTCAGCGTTTCTCGGTCAAATATGCACTATTTTCAAACATTTTTGAAACTTCACTATTTTCTTCACTCATTTCTACTCTCCATTCACTTACCTCTTGAACTTAATAACAGTACGAACCCTTATTTCTACTTTTTCATTAATTTTAATTCCAACTCTTCTTATTATTTCCACCTATTCGAGAGGATCACCATCTATGTGTCATTGCTCCTGTCTACGTATCTATGCTTCTCAATGCTTTTCCTTTTAACGTTTACTATTTACTCTTTTAAGTGACAGATAAGTGATAGCTTAAATTTCGAGGCAGACACCAGATTAAAGTTTGATTAAATGATAAGTTAGTTAGTTGTTGTTGATAATTTCTAGGAGATGTTTAATTTCTGGCATGTAGTGATATTACAAAGAGTACCATTTCTCAGACATTGGAAATAATTGAGAGGACGAAGAATGACATAGAAATTCACTACACTGCACAGTAGTATTAGAATTATTATTATGATTTTACTAATGCGAAAGATGGATGCAACCAAATGTCTTTTCAGAGTTACGAATGAAAATTTTCTAACGCTTACACTAATTTCATAGAATTTCTAAAATTAAGAAATTAAAAGAATCGCTATTACTATCCTTTCTCACAATTTGTCTGGAGTTAAAATAAATTTTGCCATGTCTTGTGCTATTACTCAACGATGAGCTCAAATTATTTGAAATGCAAATTCGTCACTTACGAAAACTAATTAAAAGCTGTTTTTGCGCTTCATATTTGATAGCTTTAGGAAAATGTTATTTCTCCTATAGTTCCTCAGATATATTGCAAACTGAAAATAATAAAAAAAGCTTGAATTATTCCTCAAAGCAGATGTCAGGTTCAAAGTAATACTTCCTTCTACAATGAAGTCTGCTTTTAGCATAAAAAATTTCGAAAAATTTCTGGTTTTCAGTGAAAACTTTTTAATTTTGGAGTTATTTCGCCGTAAGTAAATCAAAAAATAATGGATTTTTTTACTTCAGACTTTTTTAAATCAATGACTATATCATTGGGACATTTTAGGTATGAAAAGAACACAATAGTTTTATGTAGAGAGTTAGAATGACTTTCGATAACACTCACACTTTTGCAATTTATCCTCCCATCTCAAACTTCATTACTTGTAGCCAACAGTTGATTGATGGTCAACGTGGAAGTAAAGTAGATTGAGATGGAACCCCTTAGTCTTTGAAATACAGAAACTTAGCCTGAGATTTGATACTACTTCATCACGATTCAGTTATTACTCTTGGGTCTGATATTTGCATAAGGAATACTTTAAAAATGAAGTTTGAGGGCAATGTTGTAGAAATAATCAAATACAATTTAGCGTGAGTTATATGCACATTTATATTGTATCGATTAATACTATTGATTTTTTGATTATAAGGAAAGGACAAGGGCGATAAAGTACTCCTGCTGATTAACCACCTTGCCAGAGGATAAGCAAATGAACTTTCCGAATGAGATGGCCAGAAGAAGAGCCAAACTATATCTTTTATTTGCATGCACTGTCTGAAGTCTTGCTAGATCAGAGCCTAGGCCAAACTCTGATTTTCCTAGAAAGGCATTCTTATTGCCCACCATACTATCCTTTAATTAAACAAAGACCTTTTAGCACTGTTCTAGACTAAACCATTAAAAAAGTAGTATACATGAAAGTACGAACCTGTAACTGTAGAGCAGTACTTTAGCAGTAAAAGCAATGAATAAAAAGTAAAAGTGCTAAAGAGGGATAGCAATGGCATAACTTCTAGAGAGAACCTTCAAGTCTCCAGACTGCCCAGTAGGTCTTGCAAGGCCAATCCAGTTAGCTCTGAAGCAGAGCATACACTCTTTCCCAAAAAATCGATGTACACCCTGGCCTGCATGTAGCAAGCATGGTCTTCCCGCTGTTGCGCATTCTGCATTTCTGGTATAATTTCAAAAAAGATATTCGAAATGAAGTTTTGTGGATGAAAGATATATCAGTGAATTTGTTTGTCTTTTCATGGGTATTTTCGTCGTCCAGCCATTCTCGAACTTAGGTGTCACGAGTTGCGCCTTCTCCAATTGCCTTTACTTCCTGAAACTTCCTTTAAAAGACATCCAAGGAGCTGATCTTTTTTGATTTTGCATGAATCATGAACAAACACCGTTACGAAGGCATTCCAAAAACAGAAAATTAAAATTATCAACAGAAAATTAAAATTATCAACAGACTGAAATAAATTTTCATTGTGCGAACTTGTCAATGAAGAGAACGAAATAAATAAGCTTTTTGACGTTGACAGGAATTAAGAATTGACAAAGGTGAATTTGTTGATGTTTACAAAGATGAGAAGACGAATCCATTCGAACTTTCCGATTACGGACCTTACTGCACATCAAAACTGGAGACTGAGTGGCAACATGAGAAAAAATCACTATGAGGCAGCTGAATGACAAGTTAATAATTAATTCATCAATTGGAAAAGATAATGATGAATGATCGTTCAGTCTTCCTAAATGATTTCAATAATTTATAGAGCCTTCTCTGCAAACATTCCATTTTTGTCACTTTTTGACATCTATCCAGCGCCTTTCATGCTTTTAGTTAAAATCTTGAATGCGACTGTACTGACATAGTAGGACAGTGAAATGTGAGAATGCAGCTTAGAAGAGATCTAAACATCCCAGTTTACAAAACGGAATAAAAATGTCAGATGTGACACTTTGTTTGAGAACGGAGAAGGTCTAGGGAGAAAACAGTAAATCTGAATGACACACGACATGTAATATAGGGGAATGGAAGTGACTGTCACGTGATGCTAAATATCTACACAGCATCCTTCGAACGGTGAGTTAACTTCACAAGCTGGGTAAGTGTGAACGTAGCAAGGAAGAGATAAGCCATCATGAATTATACGATTTTTTTTCAAGTCGAAAAACAACAGTTTAAATTAGGCCTCTCAAACATTATTTCTGGATAAAAGAGAAGCGCAGATTCAGCGCAACCATTTCTGTATCCCCCTTATTATTTTCAAGTAACTATCCAACTTTCATAATCCTTCCAACAGCAATAATGTCAACGCTAAGAGATAATGAAGAATACATCAATAAATCCTCGATTGCTTACTTTCTCATCATTAACAGTACTTGCGAATTCCATGAACTATTCCTTGATTCTTTGAAGAAGCTTAGCACCACTTCTTTGATTCATCTGCTGTTAGCGCTGTCATAATAGCTGTTACTGCTTCGTGTACACTGCTTTCCAAAGCCCAGAAAAACCTCGAGTAGAGGGATTCAGTTTATCACTGTGAAACACGCTAAGTGGCTTCATCAAGCGGCTTTTTCACCACAGCTCGAAAATTTTACGAGCAAAATTACAGAAAAGCCAAAGTTCTTCTATCCAAACAGTAGAAAAAAAAACGCAACCATTCAAATTTACATTTGATCATAACGAAAAATGCAGAATACACAGCGAAGAGGAAGATATGAATATTCTGAAAATTTAATGGTGCAAAGATTGTCGATTTAGAAAAAATACACATCAAAGTAAATCGATTATTAAAAAGTAAGTTACAACACAGAAGCACGAAATTAACAAATACAATAAATTCAATGAAGCAAAAAATACTAATCACAGCAGCAGTCTACACTGAGTTACTGTTTCATTTATCCATCCCAAAGCTACATTTGGAATAAATATGCTCGGTTCACATTAGCGAATAAGTAATGTTGAGTAAAATGCACTGCGTACTGAACAATCGAAGAACTCTTCGGAGAAGATAATAACTTAACAAACCAGAAGCACGTCAGTCACGAACAATTTCAAAGTTCATAAGGATTCATTTCACCTTGCTCATCAAGAAAAAAAAAAGAAGACTTGTTGATAGAATCTCTCGCTGCTTCTTATGCATTTATTTACTGATTGAAGCGAAATTTTTTTAATAACAAAAAGAAAAAACTGCATATATCCTGTAAGATATACATTATAAGAACAAAATCGACTTCGTTTGTAAAAAAGCCACTAATTAGTTGAAGATAGGATTAAAAACGAACCTCAAGCATTTTTACAGACATATCATCACGACTTGAAGCTATCCTAGATCTCATACGATTTGCTCTATCCAAAGTTCCTATAAGAAACAATCCAACAACAAAGACGTCTGAAGATCGGCATTCTCGAATTGTTTTTGACCAATATAATCCTTTTTGCGATAAAAAATAATACAGTAGAAAAAAGCGTCTACTGCACTCCTAATCATTCACTTAAAGTATTTGATGTTCAAAAACAAACGATAAAACCTACAGAGAAAGAGCATTAACCCAAAGACCAGGTAAAGATTTGCGAACAGACAGAATACACTGGTCTTTCTTCAGCTCATAATCGATACTTAATATTTTACTTGGGCATTTTCGCATCTCAAAAAATCGTTTCTCCAAAATTGTCTTCATTGGCGGCTTTGTCTTCTTATTTAATTTGAACACCTCCAACAATACACATAAGCCTCTGTAAAAAAGGAAGGTCGCGCAGAAAATCTATCGTCACTACATAATTACAAATAACCTACTCTTCGTTGTATTTAAGGTGCACATCGGTATTAGCAGCGCGAACCATCGTTTTCGCCTTGATTCCCATCACTACCAAATGTATTTTCAGGACAGTCATGCTATCATCATATTTCACTGAAAATAATGGTGACACTGATTGTTTATAATAAAAAATAATCAGATAGATCTGATCAGTTCTTCAGAAAAAACAAATACGATATTAGTGTCCTGACATCTAAATATGTTTCACTGTAGCTAACTTTTGCGTAGACTACTGTTGGTTAAAAACCAATAAATTCCATGCTCCAGGCTGCTGGAACCTTCTTTTTCTATCTTAACAGTACATGAACAATAAGCACCTCAAAAAAAATAAATAAAGTTCCAACCAAAAGAACATGCAAACCTCCAACAGGTCCAGGTAAAGACCTGACATCTTCGCTCCAAGTAAACATAATTTGCTGATAGTTATATCAGGTAACCGTAAATTATTGGTAGAATCGATAACGAAGACGCATTTCTACAGAACTGTACAGATCATTCTTCCACTTCAATAAATTGTTTACACTCGATCTTTAGTTTAACTCCTCAGTACACCACTGAAGCTAACCCTGCAAAAAACCACAATTGACCAACAAAGCTTAAGCATATTTACAATTAAAAAATCCTGCTCCGCACTAAATAGCCTTGCACATACGGAATCAGAAGTAAATTATCTTCGGGACTATTTATCTTACTAACAAAGAGCACAAGTCACTGTTACATAAAGTAAATAAAGGCATAATGGAGAAAAAAAGCAGAAATGTAAAATAATTATAACTTTCCACTTTTTTTAATTTAGAGATAAATGAGAAATACCACTGAGCGCGGAGTGAGGTAAAAGAGGAAACATGCAACGACCGCAATTTCTATTTGATTCCCTTAAAACCGTTTTAAAATGAATAAATGGCATAGAGTTGCAAATAACATTAAAAAGTAAAGACACCAAGTAATATCAACAAGGACTCTGGATAATTTGATATATGAATCAAACTGAAAGTTTCAAATACATTCAGAAAAGATACCGGCATACAAAAATAATTTCAGTGGAGGGGATAGACCTGAATAAAAACATAGGAATAATTTGATTTAATATGCGTGAAAGAATATAACGAGACAAATTATTTGTAATTAAACTAAGGTAAAGTGTAAATTGACAAGATGTTTGCAAAAATTGCATATTATTTCAGTAATAGACTCTTTAAAAAAATATTAAAATCGAAATTTGACATTTGGAAGTATCTCATTCTGTTCAACTGCTTTCTTCCCACTTAGAAGACAGAGCAATTCTCAAGAATTTACTGAAAAGACAGCTATTCGACCCCATAAACTATTTGAGCTATTTGAGTCCCAAGCCCATTTGAGCCCAATTTTTCTAGAAAGTGATACATTATATACAGTACAGAAGCAGAAACAGTCGCAATATTCCTTCTGTTCGAGGGAATATTGCAAAAATAATGAAATCCTAGGTGATGGGGACATCACAGCAACACGTCATATTTCAGATTACTTTTATTAAATCCTAAACATTTATACAATGAACGCTACGGGAAGTTCAGGTATTTCGAACAATGACATTTCACAACCCCGTCTATAACATTCTTTGCAGGCCATACAGAATGTTGGTAGAGACCGAAATATTTTTAATATAAAAATAATGTCGGCATTGTAAAGATGTGTAGCTCAACTAGCGTTGTAAAATGTTGTAAACCTATTCATGTTAATAATTAAGTTCATATGCGATGTCGATGTATTGTAAAGAATCTCTGATCAGTATCGGTATGTTGTAAAGAATTTCAGGTTAATATCGTATATTGCAAGGAACCTCAGGTCATGTTGGAGTCAATCGGTTCTAGCCTTTTGAACTGTTGTAAACAAACTCCTATTACATAAGGAAAACGGAAAAACACAGAAGGTCATTCTACTGGGTTCATTCTACAATTCGGTTATTCAGTTACTCATTATATACCCAAATCACTCAAGGAACTGCGCGCTTCGACTTAGTTAATCAATCCAACGAGACGTGATGACCAAGTCTATTTAGCATTCTCTGTAAGCTCTCTTGTAATATATAATACTTCTCTGTAATATCTCTGTAATATAATCTATCAATAAACCGTCGTCAACCAAAATTCGACTGTGCTTATTTCCAAAACTTTCGCAACACAGAGTGCTCAATAACAATAGCAGCTTCCTTTCCCATCCGTTTTCCTCTACTGTCTTTTCAATTTCATTTTTTTCTCCCTTTCCCTAACTTTTATTAGTCAGCTGTTTCTTCTCCAGTAATCTCTCAGTATCGAAAACCTAAACCCCGTCTCAAATACCAAGTAAACGATGCACCTCCTTATATTCAAACACGACAGTAATGAATGAAAGTTTGAATCCCAGAGATTAGTGGCAATCGCAACATTTAGTAACAATGCGTCCCAGTAATCTACTACAAAACGAAAGTAAAGTATTATCTGATGCATAAACAATGCACACATTAACAAATAAGGAAGAGTAATTGATAATGCACAAATAACATGAAGTTAATACTCCATCCCTTCTCACTCCATTCTTTCTCTTCTCTTTATATTTATCACTCAATATTTATCACTTTAAATTGCACTTAAACACTAACTAGAGAAGTTACGTATTGTCATGGATGAGTAGAAGGCAAACATAGGAGAAATGGGTCCCAATGCCATAACGTCCAACTACACAAACAAAAGATTTTGCACTCAACCAAATCTAGCATCGCAACCTTCTTTCATCTCCTAAGTTCAAACCTGAAGTGTACTATTCTTACTGGTTCTTCGTGGAAGTAACAACTGGCACCTCAGTCTCGCACCTCATTCAGTCTGTTTACTTGTTAGCCTCTTCCAATCCGCAAGTTACCCAACCCTTTAGTACCGTGCCCAATCCCCGGTATCCCATTCGGTCCACCCTAACCCGATACCTACTTCTTCGAGACAGAAATCTGTAGCAGGTACTGACGGGCAGTCATACGGCCCGTATTATCCTGTTTCGTCTATCAAGTAATTGGGATCCCCTGTATAAGAAGGTAAAGAGAAGAAAGGGGAGGAGGTCACACTAAATTCGTAGTCTTATCAAAAGTTGTAAGTGAGCAAGTTACATTTGCAGATGTCATCGAGACACAAGCTTGACATAGAAGATGGAGACAGGAAGCGAGAACGAGATCGACGAAAAAGGTTAGCTCTTACTTTCTATACTTTCACTTTTGATCCTATATTTTTTGTGGTGAAATTATTCATCATCGTAGAGAAGAAGTAGAGTAAGGAATTTTCGTGCACCTATAGGAAATGGCATTTAAAACTTCAGATTTTCCTAGTTAATTTCCCATTATGATATTCCTCGAGGATAGTATTAATTGTCCATCACTGTATGAAGTTTTTGGTAAAACAATTATTTTATTAAAAGACATACATGGTGCCAATTCTTTAAATCTCCTGTAGGATTCATTCGTTGCTTATCATTTCGGTAGTATTTTGGCTTGTCTAAAGATGGATAAATTTCTTTCCACTTCAGTCGCTCGAAGTCGCGCTCACCACGAAGAAATCGGAGTAGAAGTAGAGAACGGGGATGGGAACGAAGTCGATCACCTACTGAGAAACTGCGCCGTCCAACAGTAAATTTTTTTATATATCTTTTTGATTTACCTCTTTCATTTTCAATTTCAAGTCAGAAAGAAGATTTGACTTTAAAATTATTTCGATTTTACTTTTCAGGTAGAAGTTAATCCTTTCAATGGCCAACCCTACACACAACGGTATTTTGAAATATTTAAAAAACGTACGACGCTTCCAGTTTGGGAGTACAAGGACAAATTTCTAGAGGTGCTTGACAAAAACCAGGTCTGCTTCCTCATCGATCTTCCCATATCAACATTATAAAAGTGAAATATGTTACGAATTCATCAGATTTCCCTCGCATTTCTTTAATTATTACTTCGTTTAAACGCCTTCAGAACTACTGATTTGGGGTGAAACGCATACCGAAATCATAAAGCTGTGTTTGCGAACAGACCTGATAATAACAGGTCATATTCTGCTGGCTTCAGATAGGCACATTTATGTGAGCAATCAGTAGCAACAGAGTTTATATTTGCAGTGTCTTACCTTAGTGGGTGAAACCGGATCAGGAAAAACGACTCAGATACCACAGTGGTGCTTGGAATATTGTAAAGCGCGTACACCTCCGGGACACCGTCGACTGGTTGCTTGCACACAGCCTCGTAGAGTAGCAGCTATGAGTGTAGCGACACGTGTTGCTGAAGAAATGGATGTGCAAGTAGGTATTTATGATTTCATCAGAAAATTTAAGAGAAAACAGTATATTAGATAGGAAAGAGGTTGGGTCTCTCATCGAGCTAATCTTATTGCTGTCTTGTACTATCAGTCAAAACATAGCTTAATTCATCTCTTAGGGCTTTCAAACGACCTGGAGATTCTGTCGTTTGTCATTTTGAAGAGATCACACAATTTGTCATCTCGATCGTGAATTGAGTGTACTTCAAATAAACTGCTGTGAATGACTGGACATTTAAATGAACACAGTGTTGAGGAAATCAGCTCCAAATTAAAGATACAAATCTCGTTTTTCTTATTTCAGCTAGGTGCTGAAGTAGGTTATTCAATACGTTTCGAAGACTGCGTCAGCGAGCGGACAATCCTGAAATATTGTACTGATGGTATGCTTCTGCGAGAAGCCATGAATAGTCCATTGTTGGACAGCTACGGCGTTATAATATTGGACGAGGCCCATGAGCGTACATTAGCAACTGATATCCTTATGGGCTTGATTAAGGTTTGCTCCTTTTATCATTATTTTCGGTTACATGATTTGTCTCATGGTTCGACATCACTTATTTGCGTTTTTAAGGAAATTGTTCGACAAAGGAAGGATATTAAAATAGTCGTGATGAGCGCAACGTTGGATTCAGGAAAGTTCCAAAATTATTTTGAGAACTGTCCATTAATGTCAGTTCCTGGACGCACGTATCCGGTCGAAATATTTGTAAGTTTCAATTCGAAATTGAAAGAACTTGAATTTTTCATACTTCAACCATATTTTGATTAGCCATAACACTTTTTCAGTATACACCGGAACCAGAAAAAGATTATCTTGAAGCTGCAATCAGAACAGTTGTCCAAATTCATGTATGTGAGGAAGTTGAAGGAGATGTATTGTTGTTTTTAACAGGACAAGAGGTACTTTCTTGTATCTTTTAATGTATCTTTTATCGTAAATAATTTGCACATATAGTCTAGCTATGACAAAATATATTCTCGGCAGTTTAAAGTGGATTGGAATAAATGCCGCTGCCAGATGCCCAGCAAAAATTAGATGTCCAAACTAGCGAGCAGGTTTCTATTCATTGTGGAGTTCCTTTTTAAGATTTATATTGCTGTACATAATTGAAAATTTCTAGTGAGTTGAATGGTATATTGGTATTGATAACAAGTACAATGTTTTATAAAATTTTCGTTCATAGGAATCACTAGTATCATGTTGCAGGAAATAGAAGAAGCTTGCAAGCGAATCAAACGTGAAATTGATAACTTGGGACCTGAAATTGGTGAATTAAAATGCATACCGCTTTATTCCACGTTACCGCCTAACTTACAGCAGAGAATTTTCGAGCCTCCACCACTAAAACGGCCTAATGGAGCTATTGGTGGGTGCAGAAACTTTAGGGATTTTGTTTGTGCCTTGCCATACCTTGTTCTAATTTTTTTTTCTCTGTCAGCACAGTTGATTCAAGGATTTTTTCTAATGCAGTTGTAGTCCTAAGAGGTTCAAAAGTATGGCAAGGCGCATATAGTTTAGGGGCCTCAATTCACTGATATACTTGTAAGACTCATACTTGACGGCGCCTAGCATAAATTGCAGGTCGCAAATGTGTCGTCTCAACGAATATTGCCGAGACGTCACTTACAATTGATGGCGTTGTTTTCGTGATTGACCCAGGATTTTCGAAGCAGAAGGTTTGTACAAGAAGACTGCTGCCGAAAAGCGGTCGTTGCTCCGTATCAACGGCTAGCAGTGCTCTATGTGTTGGCATATAATATGATGGTGATACCGTTGTTATTACCGGTGTTGACATTACATCGTTTTCATAAATAGTTTTAGTGAAATGTTTAGGTGTACAATCCAAGAATCCGTGTCGAATCGTTACTTGTATGTCCGATATCAAAAGCTTCTGCTATGCAGCGTGCTGGCCGTGCAGGACGAACAAAACCTGGCAAATGTTTTCGATTGTATACGGAAAAAGCATATAAAAACGAGATGACTGATCAAACGTATCCCGAAATTTTGAGGTTATCTTTGTTGTGGCATGCTTTATGGTAAGCGATAGATTACGTTGTTCGCAACACACACAAACTGTCTGAGAATGCTAGTACGATTTTTCGATACTGTGATATCACTGACAGTGGATGCTGTTAATAACGACAATTTTTTTCTTTCTAGATCAAATTTGGGCACAGTGGTGTTGCAGTTAAAGAAGTTGGGAGTCGAGGATCTTGTTCATTTTGATTTTATGGATCCTCCAGCTCCTGAAACCCTAATGCGTGCACTAGAAATGCTAAATTATTTGGCAGCTATTGATGATAATGGCGAATTGACGCAGTTGGGTTCTTTGATGGCAGAGTTCCCGCTTGATCCTCAACTTGCTAAAATGGTTATTGCATCAACAGAATTGAACTGTTCAAACGAAATACTGAGTGTTACTGCTATGTTATCAGGTAGTTTGTTAAGATTTAGAAAGTTTATTGCCTTTGGTAGACGAAGGATTCATGCTACCGTGTAAGAACTGGGGCTTTTGTCATATGCTCAAAATAAATTTTAATTTCATTTCGGTATCTTATGTGTGGAGATCTGGAAATATTTCATTACAAAAGCTTTTTTCAGTACCTCAATGTTTTGTGCGACCAACAGAAGCTAAAAAAGCAGCAGATGATGCAAAAGCTCGTTTTGCTCATATCGATGGCGACCATTTGACTTTGTTGAATGTTTATCACGCTTTTAAACAAAGTAAACAGTTTCCGGTCTAATTGTCATGATAAAATACTTCTGATTGTTCTAATCAGGGATTTTGAATTGATTAAACTCATGATTGTTGAAATTTCCGTGTATTTTAGATCGTGAAGATGTTCAGTGGTGTTATGACAATTTTATTAATTATCGCGCTTTAAAAAACGCGGACAACGTAAGAACACAGCTTGCGCGAATCATGGATAAATTTAGTTTGAAGCGGATTTCAACTGATTTCAAAAGCAAAGATTATTATATCAATATTCGAAAAGCTCTCGTTGCCGGATTTTTCATGCAGGTAAAAGTAATGCAATACTTTTCTTCTATGGATTGTTTCTTAGTTTGTTTTCAAATATCCTTCTTTCCAAAAACAGAAACCTTTCACATTTAAGGGAAAGGATACAAATTTCAAGTTGTTCACTATTATACTTTTGCTTCTATCGCTTTCTTTTTTTATTTCCTTACTTTTTTGAAACTAGCTATGGTTTCTAAAATTATGAAGTTTGCGTATACATATGAAGATATGATTTATTATTTATAATAATACAGCTGATTTGATTACAGGTTGCGCATCTGGAGCGAAGCGGCCATTATATAACTGTAAAGGATAATCAGTTAGTGCAGTTGCATCCATCTACAGTACTGGACCACAAACCGGAATGGGCACTATACAATGAGTTTGTGTTAACTACAAAAAATTTCATACGAACTGTGACTGATGTTAAACCTGAATGGTGAATAATTTTCTTTAATAATATTTTTTAATCTATGCACATTCACAGTATATTAGAATTTCCGAAACTCGCTGCTCATTCATTGCAGTCTTAGAGGTTTGCATGATTACATAATGGACACATCTGTTTGCATCCTCGGAGAAGCTTGCAGTGTCAACTGTCAAACCGTTTCCTTTTAATACATTTTATAGAGTTGCTGATCTGATCAGTCGGCTTCTTTATAGTAATTTATTAACACTCATGAATAGTGCTTTTGCGAAGGACACCGAGAACTTTTCGTAGAACTAACAGTGATTTCTTTCAGGCTCGTCCAGATGGCTCCTCAGTATTACGATATGACAACATTTCCAGAATGCGATGCCAAAAAGAAGCTTCAACATACCATCGCTACTCTCCAATCTTTGCGAACCACACGTGGTATTTGAGTTCATTGTTGATACTTGTTATATTCATCAATTCTTCCTTAATTATTTTCAAAAGAATTTTACAGGATTTAAGGTGTACTTGGATCAGTTGACTGTCTTTAACTTGTTTTTCTTCTTTCTCTAACTTGATATAGCTCTCTTTATTCAGAGGAAGAGGAATCCTGCATAAAGTAAGGGTATTCTGAAGTGGTACTTTGTTTATATCAGAGGGTAGTAACAACAGTGTTCGGATTGATGTATTTTTTGAATATAGAATCTTGCTTTTTCATACTGCTTCAGTTCATTTCCTCATTCGATCTGTTATTTGTATTGTATAATTTTAATGGAGGCTCGCTCTACTTTCTCATGTTTACAAATTTTGTTTCGAAAAAAAAACTTCGCAAAAAATTGTTGGTTTATTTAGTCGTTCCAGAATTTGCCATGTCTAACTGGCGTATTTTGTTTCCATGTGAATAAATATTATCCTTATTTATTTTTCTGTATAATTTCCTAAAAATTTCTAGTTGCCATTTGATAAGAGGTGGCATATTGCATAATGACGAAGATCTAAACCATATTTCATGTCTTACTATGGTGTGGTGTGATGGAAACTGGTTAGGGGTTTTAATCATGAATTAGCAAGGCGAAAATCACTCGGAAAAAATCGCAGGTGCTCAAGACATGTATTTATTAGATATGTCCGGAAGTTAATGCGTGTCATTCTCATTGTTGTGTGGAACTGATTGATAATTTGACCTGATAGATTGCTGTTTTTATTAGTTTCAATCTACTAATTCTGAAATTTGTGACTTTACAAATCTGTCTGTAATAAAAGCTCATGGTAGTGTACTTCCTAATCAAGTCAGGTGTTGCAAAAGGGCCAGTCAATTCCCATATATACCTTGCCGGAGTTAGTGTGAATTATATATCAAGCCATTTCATATCGATTCCTGCTTCTTTAGCTCGCATTTAATTGTTAATTAAAGTAGTTCGATACGAGTTGTTTAGTTTAGGTCGTATGGCAAAGAAATGAGTCATTGAGTACAATTAATTTGTTAACGGTTAATTATGCTGGAGCAATCATTACGATGAAGAAAAAGGGTCTGCATTAACTTTGGAAGGATTGTCTTATGCTGAGGGTTCGGAAGAAACCATTTTATCTTGGCTTGCTGAAATATATCGTTTTTTTTTAAACTATCACACAGATAGGCACACGTCATTTTAGGAATTGAAATGTCAGAAGGCTTTGATTTTTATCAAATCAATCAACAAATCCATAAGCAGAGTTAGTTCAAGAGGTCCTAAGAACTTTCATATCAACTTTGTACATCGCTTCATGTCTGAGAACTCTTTCATATTGACGAGATCGAAAGCTAACATTATCTCTCTCGTTTGAATAACTCTTTATTTTTTCTCATTTAGCTACTATTCTGATTGCTCGCCCAACTATTTTTCATTCAAATGTCAAGTCAGAAGCTGACGAAACTTTCCGGAATTCGTTGACATGAAGCAAGCAATCATGACGATGGCAGAGGAAAAAATACTGCTGTTTTGAAAAAAAAAAATGCAGCTTTCGTTAAGTGTTTATTGGCAGCTGTCATATAGTTTATTATGATAATATACACGTGGATGTGAACAATGAAGAAGCAAGAGGAAATTGTTTGCTGTACTGAAAAGTTTTTCAAACTCTGATTCAAAGGTCGACTCCAAGTGATTAATAAACAATGATTTCACCCTTAACTCCCTAGTCGTATATGTTTTGAACCCAGTTAGCTGCTGAAATACTTTTCAAAACATGAATTGAGAAATTTTGAATTTATGCAAACTGTACAGTCGTACATCAAAAAAAGTGAAAAGAGAGTGGTTATTCTAGAGTCAAACATGAATCAGAATAATAATCATAGTAGATCAGATAGGTTGAAATTAAATATGATTACCCCACTTTCAATTTGAAATACATGAAAGCATTATGAAAGGTGAAGAATATGTGTGAAATGTCTTTACGAGTTGACACTTAATTACTTATAATTAGAAGAGTGATTACAGAAGATTTCAGATTAAAAATCATCTCTAGCTTAATTGTTGTACTAACTTTCACTGTACCCTCAGCATTATATTCCACGTCATCATTTCGCTACTTTTTGTTCGTTGTTTTATTTTTTTTTATTTTTTAGACAGTTTAGAAAAAAAATTGGAGCAACAGTTTAAGAACGAACACACACTCGAACATCTAGTGCCAGCTGTTTGGTGTGGGTGTGGAATTTTAGTCACTAAAATTTCTTGAAATTAGAATCTGGTTTTCGAAAACATCCTTATTTCAAACAGTTCCATTACAATGCTCATCCCTACATGTCTGATCATATTGTATTTTAACAAGGAATGATAATGCGACAAGGTGATAGATTAAAAGATACAGAGAAATTAGGTAGAAGAAAAATAAGAAAAAAGA